>NW_007177004.1:0-782 GCF_000164805.1 Carlito syrichta
CTTCTTCACTCTGCGGGATCCCGAGACATTTCCTGGTGACCGAGAATTCCAGTTTTTTGGATATCAAGATAAAGACGTCAATAATGTTCTTTGGGAACTGGAATCCAAGATTCCTGGTTCTCCTTCACACGACCTCCCCAAAATGTGGAATATTCCAAACCCAAAACCCAATTCCTACCTGCCCACCCACAAGAATTTTCTGTACTCGGACGTCACCTGAATCGAGGAATTTTGTAACAATGTACATTCCGGAAAATGAGAACTCCTAGAACCGGATTTCCTTTAAATTCTCAGTAAGAAGCCCTGATTTTTCCAGTCGATTTGGATTCCAAATTCAGTATATCAAAAGACAGATGGCCAGAAGTTTCCTATGTTCGTGTATTTTATGATTCCTGGTTACCATTAAAAGTACGCAGTAAACATTGGGGAAGTGCAAATCCCTTGACCCTTCTCAAAATAAAATGAGACATGGAAGGGGAAGGATTACAGGGTTCACCTTAAGACCAGAGTTACATCCAAATATGGCAGGAAGATTCTTTTTGTCCTGGAATCTGGCCTTAGTTGTTCTGAGGAACCTAACGGACTTGGAGTGCCCAATACCATTTACAACTTTTAAGAGGACCGGAATGTTGCTCGAGTCCTGAAATGACCGATTCGTAATATTCGAATGATAAATTGCTCTGAAACATTTGGGGACCTCCAAGATCTGTTTCTAGTTTGTCCCATAGCAGACAATGTGGGAATTTTTTGATTGAGGGCGTGTACAACAATGATTCTTTTTT
>NW_007177005.1:0-12054 GCF_000164805.1 Carlito syrichta
TCTCTTTTCTCTGTGTGTCTCATTGCAAATGCTTGGTGATTAAAAGTATCAGATTAATCTGATACTTTGTTGCAGAATACAGCATTATGACTTACATAGAGAAAATACTAGGGATTCAGTGGAAATACTCTTTAAAAAACATAAATTTGGTTAAAATATAAAGGGAAGTGATTTTATATTTTCTTCAATTATTTAAGGGAAACTTTTCTCTAGGCATTGCACATCTGTAAAATTTAATCAAACTTAAATAGCAAAAAAAAAAAACAGAGTGCACCAAGAAAATGTACACAAATTTTAAGAATGGAAAAAGCTGTATTAAATTACAATACTGTTTTATTTTCTAAACTTTTAAAGATTTATTTTGCATTCTGCCTTCTGTATAGCAGTTAGGTACACTGAATCTCAAGGGTCAGTTTTCTAAGAATGTTACAGATCTTGAATGCCAAAATGTTTCAATTTAGTCAGTATAAAATATTCACAATTTATGTGAGAAACACTGTAGCAGTCAATTTTGAAGGCAGAATTATACCATGTATTCCAACGTATTAAAGGGAAAAGGAGTTATCATTGGAGTATTATACAATTCTTGAAAAATCAATCCCTGCATAATGAACACTTCTATGCACAACACTGAATTGGAACAATTTTTAGAGTAAATAAAATAAAAATCAATAAACAAATAGAGTCAGTTGCACGTTTTAGAGCTTTCATTTATTTATTATTTATCATAGTTTTTTAGAAATTGTGGGGTACATTTCATAGTTAGATGTACAAACATTGATTATGCAGGGTCCCTTGTTGATGAGGTATGCCCCTCCCTTCCTTAGCAGTATCCCTCCATTATCAATCTCACCCTTTCCCCTAAACAGTTTTCCTCTACTGCCAATTACTTTCTTACAGCACTATAGGTGATCCAGTTCAGCTCATGAGTGAGAACATATGGAACTCTGTTATTTATTTCTGTGATAAATTACTGAAAATAACCTACATTATATCCATCAAACTTTCTGCAAAATCCACACAGCTGTCCTTTTCCATGGCTGCATAATATTCCACTGTGAATATACCACATTTATTTTTTCCATTCCAGCTTTGATGGGCAATAGTGCTGCATAAAACATACTGGTGCAAGTACATTTTTGATAAAATGATTTGAGTTTCTCCAGGTATCTTCTCGACAGGGGAATTACTGAGTCACATGGTAGGTCAATATCTTGTCCCTTACAAACCACCACACTGTTTTCCAAAGTTGTTGCTCTAATTTTCAGTCCACATGGAGTGTAGAAGCATTTATTTCTTCCCATACCCTTACCTGTTATTGTTTGTTTTATTAATGATGGCTAGTCTTACAAGGTGTATGTGGAATTTCCAAGTGGTTCATTTGCATTTCTTGGATGAGTGAGGCTGAGCAATTTTCAGGTGTCTGCTGGCTGCCCATATTTCTTCTTATGAAAAGTGTCCAATCACATATTTTGCACTTTTTAAAGGGAATATTTGTCTGACTTTTATGAGTGTCTGAGTTTCTTGTAGATCCTAGATTTTATGACTTTTTACAGATATATAGGAGGAGATCGTTTTTCCCATCTGTTCATTGTATCCCTGCAATTCTGATGGGTTCTTTTGTTTTGTAGAAGTATATTAATTTGATGAGATCCTACTAGTCTAACTTACTTCTTAAGGTATGGGTATTTAGTGCTCTGAAGAGCTATTAGTTTTTGGTTCCAGTTTCCCTAATGGTGTCTCCTGCGATTGCTAAGATTATTATAATTTGGTGCTTTACATTTAGGTCTTTCATCCATTTAGAGTTAATGTTTATGGTGATAGATAGGGGTCCTTTGTCAATCTTGGGCAAGTTGTCAGTCTTTTCCCGGCACCACTTACTGAGTATGTTCTCCATTAACCATTGGGTCTTGGAGGTTTTTCAAAGAAGAGTTGGTTAGAATTTGAGGATTTCATTCTCTGTCCTGATCCATTGACCTATGGAACTATTGTTGTACCAATACCATGCTGTGTTGACTATTGTAAACATAGAGTAAAGTTTGAAGTCTGGAACTGCGATAGCTCCTGCTTTCTTTCTTTTGATAAGATTATTTTCCCTATTCGTGATTGCTTATGGTTTCATATGAATTCTTTATTGCAATTTCCAGGTCTGAGAATAATGATGTTACCTTAATGGTTATTTCATTGAATATTTAGATTGACTGAAAGTCTAATTTTTACATTAAAAGAGTTAAGTAAAGTCAGGGAAACAAGCATGTCAAATTGTCATTGATGACATCAACCTCAGAACTTTGACATCATAATGGGTGGGACCTTGACTACTGAGCAATCCTTAGGCTTCAACCACTTGTGTACAGGGCTCTGCCAAATGCGGTTGGCATGGTGGATTTCATTCCCAAGACGTGAAGAGAACCATGTGTTCACACCTATCCAAAAATTTCTCCAGGGATAAGGGACCATTCAAGAATCCTGTAAACGAGGTAGTCTTTTTTTTCCAAGCAGTCCTTATTGAGAGGACCAAGAAACTCCGAAACTGGGAGGGAACTGAGGGCATTGCCCATTAGGCAGTATTTTATTATTATGGTCATGGAGTCCTGTTGGAGCTTGGTTACAGGACAAACAAATCATATTTTAGCACTTTCTTTAGTTTAGAAACTTTTGGGTGTTTTTGCTATTGTGTAACAGCATTTGAGCAGTTTTTCCTACAGGATTTGAACATTGCTTTTGCTAAGATCATAATCAAATTTCCATAATTTTCAATTATCTAAATTTTTATATTAATGCAGAGCCCTAATACTACTTTGTAAATCTCCATTTTTTTGGTTTATGTATGTTGGGCTCCAAATTCTCTTTTTTCTGTGTGCCTCATTTTAAATGCTTGGTGGGATTAAAAGTGTCAGATTATTCAGATATTTTGTTTCAGAGTACAGCTGTATGTCTTAGGTAGGAAAAATACTAGGGGATTCAACGGAAATACTCTTTTAAAAATAAAAATTGCGTTAAAATATAAAGGGAATGTAATTTTATATTTCCTTCAGATATATAAGGGAAAGGTTTCTCTAAGGATTGCACATCTGTAACATTTAATCAAAATTAACAAGCAGAAAATACAGAGTTTACCAAGAAAATGTACACAAATTTTTAGAATGGGGAAAGCTGTATTAAATTAAGATATTGTTTTATTTTGTATAATTTTTAAGATTTATTATGCATTTTGCCTTCTGAATAGCACTTAGGTATACTGAATCTCAAGGTTCAGTTTTCTAAGAATGATATACATCTGGAATCTCAACAAGTTTCAATTTAGGCAGAATTAAACATTCAGAATGTATGTGAGAAACACTGCAGTTGTCAATTTTGAAGGCAGAAGTATACCACGTATTACAACGTATTAAAAGGAAAAGGAGTTATTGGAGTATTATACAATTCTTAAAAAATCAATCCCTGCATAATGAACATTTCTAGGCCCAACCCTGAATTGTAACCATTTTTATACTAAAAAAATATTTATATAAGAAACAATGTCAGTTGCATATTTTACAGCTTTTATTTATTTATTTATATTAATTTTTAAAAAATCTCTTGCGTACAATTCAGAGTTAGATATACAAACATTGATTTTGCAGGGTCCCTGATATATGAGGTAGGCCCCTCCCTCCCCTAGCTGTATCCCTCCACTTCCAATCACACCACTCCCCCTAAACAGTTTTCCAGTACTGCCAATCCCTTTCTTACAGCACTATAAGAGATCAAGTTCAGCTCATGAGTGAGAACATATGGACCTCTGTTCTTTGTTTCTGTGATAAATCACTGAAAATGACCCACCACATATCCATCAAATTTTCTGCAAAATCTTTTTATCTGTCCTTTTTAATGGCTGCATAATATTCCACTGTGTATACACCTCATTTATTTTATACATTCCAGCTCTGATGGACAACATGGTTGTTACCATATTTTATTGCAATTTTGATTAGAGCTGCCAAAAACATACTGATTCAGGTAACTTTTTGGTAAAATGATTTGAGTTCCTCCAGGTATATTCTCGACAGGGGAATTACTGAGTCACATGGCGGGTCAAGATCTTGTCCCTTTACAAACCATCACACTGTTTTCCAAAGATTTTGCTCTACTTTTCAGTCCACATGCAATGTAGAAGTATTTATTTCTTCCAAATCCTGAACTGCATCTGTTTTGTTTGTTTTATTAATGATGGCCAGTCTTGCAGGCGGTATGTGGTACTTCAAAGTGTTTTCATTTGCATTTCTCTGATGATGAGTGAGGCTGAGGAATTTTCATGTGTCTGCTATCTGTCCATATCTCTTCTTATGAAAAGTGTCCAATCACGTATTTTGCACACTTTTCAAAAGGAATGTTTGTCTGATTTTTCGGAGTGTTTGAGTTTCTTGTAGATCCTTGATGCTATGCTTTTTACAGATATATAGGTGGAGAATCTTTTTTCCCATTCTGTAGGTTGTATCTCTGCTCTTTTGATGATTTCTTTTGTTTTGCAGATGTATATTAATCTGATGAGATCCCACTTGTCTAACTTATTTCTTAAAACATGGGTATTTAGGGCTCTGAAGAGGAATTAGTTTCCGTTTCCTGTTTCCATAATGGTGTCGTCTGCGTTTTCTAAGATTATTATAATTTGACATTTTATATTTATGCATTTGATCCATTTAGAGTTAATGTGTATGATGATAGATTGAGGTCCTGTTTCAATCTTGTTCATGTTGTCAGCCTTTTCCCAGCACCATTTACTGAATGTGTTCTCCATTTCCCAGTGAGTCTTGGAGGTTTTTTAAAAGATGAGTTGGTTGAGAATTTGAGAATTACATTCTCTGTCCGGATCCATTGGCCTAGGTACCTATTCTTGTACCAATACCAGACTGTTTTGATTAGTGTAAACATGCAGTAAAGTTTGAAGTCTGGAACTGCGATAGCTTTTGCTTTGCTTCTTTTGATAAGATTCTTTTGGCTATTCGTGATTGTTTATGGTTTCATATGAATATTTTATTGTAATTTACAGTTTTGATAAGAATGATGTTACATTATGGTTATTTCATTGAATCCGTAAATTGACTAAAAAAGTTAATTTTTACATTGAAAGCGGTAAGTAAAGTCAGGGAAACAACATGTCAAATTGTCATTTTTGACAACAGCCTCATAACTTTGACATCATAATGGGAGGGACCTTGACTACTGAGCAATCCTTATGCTTCAAGCACTTGTGCACAGTGCTCTGCCAAATGCGGTAGACATGGTGGATTTCACTCCCAAGAAGTGAAGACAAGCATGTGTTCACCTATCCAAAAATTTCTCCAGGGAGATGTGACCATTAAATAATCCTCTAAACAAGGTAGTCTTTTTTTTTTTTTTGTAAGCAGCCTTACTTGAGAGGACCGAGAAACACCCAAAACGGGATGGACCAGAGGGGGTTGCCCACGGGGTAGTGTTTCATTATTATGGTCACGGAGTCCTGTTGGAGCTTGGTTGTAGCACAACCAAATAATATTTTAGCACTTTCTTTGGTTTAGAAACTTTTGAATGTTTTTAGCATTGTGTAACAACCTTTGAGCAGTTTTTCCTACATGATTTGAACATTGTTTTTGCTAAGATTATAATCAATTTTCCCGAAATTTCAATTATCTAAATTTTTATACTATTATAGAGCCCAAATACTTACCTCTTTGTAAATCTCCATGTTATTTTGGCTTATGTAAATTGGACCCCAAATTCTCTTTTTCTGTGTGCCTCATTTTATTTATTTATATTTTATTTTGAGTTGGAGTCTCACTCTGTCGCCCAGACTGGAGTGCAATGGCCACTCCCAGCCACCGCAGCCTCGACCTGCTGGCCTTCGGCGATCCTTGGGCCTCTGCCTTCCAAGTGCTTGAATTACAGGCATGCGCTACAACGCCCGGATGATTTTTTTATTTATTGTAGAGATGAGGTCTCGCTGTCCAGGCGGGTCACGATATCGCGGGCTCAGGCAATCCACTCACCTCAGCTTCCCAAATGTGCGGGATTACAGGCTGAGCCCCCGAGCTCGGCTGTGTGCCTCATTTTAAATGCTTGGTGATACAAAGTATCAGATTAATCAGATACTTTGTTGTAGAGTACAACATTATGTCTTAGGTAGAGAAAATACTAGGGGATACAATGAAAATACTCTTTTAAAAATATAAACTGGGTTAAAATATAATGGGAATGTGATTTCATAATTCCTTCAAATATATAAGGGAAACTTTTCGATAAGGTTTGCACATCTGTAACCTTTAATCAAAATTAACAAGCAGAAAATAGAGTGCACCGAGAAAATGTACATAAATTTTAAGAATGGAGAAAGCTGTATTAAATTACGATTCTGTTTATTTTCTAAAATTTTTAAGATCTATTATCATTTTGCCTTTGAATAGCACTTAGGTATACTGAATCTCAAGTTTCAGTTTTCTAAGAATGGCATAGATCTGGAATCTCAACAAATTTCATTAGGCTGAATAAAACATTCAGAATTTATGTGAGAAACAATGTAGATGTCAATTTTAAATGCAGAATTATACCATGTATTCCAACGTATTAAAGGAAAAGGTGTTTTCATTGGAGTATTATACAGTTTTTAAAAATCAATCCCTGTACAATGAACATTTCTAGACCCAATCCTGAATTGTATCCATATTTAAAGTAAAAAAAAGAATAAACAAATAAAGTAAGTTGCATATTTTGCAGCTTTCATTTATTTATTTATTTTAATTTTTTTTAAAAAAATGTGGAGTACAATTCAGAGTTAGATTATAAACATTGATTTTGGAGGGTACCTCGTTGATGAGGTATGCCTCTCCCTTCCTTAGCAGTATCCCTCCACTGCCAATCTCACCCCTCCCCCTAAACAGTTTTCCAACACTGCCAATCACTTTCTTACAGCACTGTAAGTGATCACGTCCACCTCATGAGTGAAAACATTTGGAACTCTGTTCTTTGCTTCTGTGATAAATCACTGAAAATGCCCTATCTCATATTCATCAAACGTTCTGCAAAATCCGTATATCTGTCCTATTTTAGGGTTACATAATATTCCACTGTGTATATACCACATTTATTTTATGCATTCCAGGTATGATGGGCAACATGTTTTGAACCATGATTTTTTGCAATTGTGATTAGAGCTACAAAAAACATACTGGTGCTGGTATCTTTTTGGTAAAAGGATTTGAGTTCCTCCAGGTATATTCTCGAAAGGGGAATTGCTGAGTCACTTGGTAGGTCAGGATCTGGTCCCTTTACTAACCACCATACTGTTTTCCAAAGATGCTGCTCTACTTTTCAGTCCACATCCAGTTTAGAAGCATTTATTTCTTCGCAAATCTTGACACTGCATCTGTTATTATTTGTTTTATTAATGATTTCCAGTCTTAGAGGAGGTATGTGATATTTCAAAGTAGTTTCATTTCCTTTTTTTATGATGAGTGAGGCTGAGCAATTTTCATGTGTCTGCGTTCTGCCTGTGTCTCTTCTTATGAGAAGTGTCCAATCATGTATTTTGCACACTTTTCAAAGGGAATGTTTGTCTGATTTTTCTAAGTGTTTGTGTTTCTTGTAGATCCTAGATGTAATGCCTTTTTACAGATATATAGGTGGAGAATCATTGTTCGTTTTCTGTTGGTTGTATCCCTGCTCTTCTGATGGTTTCTTTTGGTTTGCAGAAGTATATTAATTTGATGAGATCACACTTGTCTAACTTATTTCTTAAGGCATGGGTATTTAGGGCTCTTAAGAGGAATTAGTTTCCGGTTTCAGTTTCTCTAATAGTGTCTCTTGCACCATTTGTTGAATATGTTCTCCATTAACCAGTGTGTATTGGAGGGTTTTTCAAAGATGAATCGGTTGAGAATTTGAGGATTGCATTCTCTGTCGTGATCCATTGGCCTATGGACCTATTCTTGTATCAATACGAGGTTGTGTTGATTACTGTAAACATATAGTAAAGTGTGAAGTCTGGAACTGCTATAGCTCCTGCTTTGTTTCTTTTGATAAGATTCTTTTGGCTATTCATGATTGTTTATGTTTTCATTTGAATTTTTTAATTGTAATTTCCGGGTGTGGGAAGAATGATGTAAACTTACTGGTTATTTCATTGAATCTGTAGATTGACTAGAAGACTAATTTTACATTAAAAGAGGTGAATAAATTCAGGGAAACAAGCATGTCAAATTGTCATTCATGACAACAGCCTCAGAACTTTGAAATCATAATGAGACGGACCTTGACTACCGAGCATTCCTTAGGTTTCACGCACTTGTGTACAGTACTCTGCCAAATGCGATAAACCAGGTGGATTTCATTCCCAAGAAGTGTAGATAAGCATGTGTTCAAACGTATCCCAAAATTTCTACAGGGAGAAGTGTCAATTCAAGAATCCTCTAAACGAGGGAGTCTTTTTTTTTAAGCAATGTTTATTGAGAGGACCGAGAAACACCCAAACTGGGAGGGGACCTGTGAGAGTTGCCCGCGATGTAGTTTTTTATGATTTTTGTCACAGAGTCCTGTTGGAGCTTGGTTGTAGCACAACCAAATAATATTTTAGCACTTTCTTTAGTTTAGAAACTTTTGGATGTTTTTAGTATTGTGTAACAGAGGTTGAGCAGTTTTTTCTACAGGATTTTAACATTGCTTTTGCTAAGATCATAATTAATTATCCAGAATTTTCAATTATGTACATTTTTATACTAATGTAGAGCCCAAATACTTGCTACTTTTTAATTCTCCATGTTATTTTGTTTTATGTATTTATTGGGCCCCAAATTCTCTTTTTTATCCGTGCCTCATTTTAAATGCTTGGTGATTAAAAGTATCAGATTAATCGGATACTTTGTTGCAGAGTACAGCCTTATGGCTTAGGTAGAGAAAATACTAGGTGATTCGATGGAAATACTCTTTTAAAAATATAAATGGTGTTAAACTATAAAGGGAATCTCATTTTATATTTCCTTCAAATGTATAAGGGTATGTTTTCTCTAAGGATTGCACATGTGTAACGTTTAATCACAGTTAACAAGCAGAAAATATAGAGTGCACCAAGAAAATGTACATAAAATTTTATAATGGAGAAAGCTGTATTGAACTACGATACTGTTTTATTTTCTAAATTTTTTAAGATTTATTATGCATTCTGCCTTTTGAATTGCACTTAGGTACACTGAATCTCAAGGTTCAGTTTTCTAAGAATGATATATACCTGGAATCTCAAAAGTTTCAATTTAGATAGAATAAAACATTCAGAATTTATGTGAGAAACACTGTAGTTGTCAATTTTGAAGGCAGAATTATACCATGCATTCCAACGTATTAAAAGGAAAAGGAGTTTTCATTGAAGTATTATACAATTCTTAAAAAATCAATACCCGCCTAATGTACATTTCTAGTCCCAATCCTGAATTGTACCCATTTTTAAAGTAAAAACAATAAAATAAAAAGAATGAACAACTAAATTCAGTTGCATTTTTTATAGCTTTCATTTATTTATTTATTTATTTTAGTTTTATAAAAAATCTGGGGTACAATTGAGAGTTAGATATACAAACATTTATTATGCAGCGTCCTTGGTTGATGAGGTTTGACCCTCCCTTCCGTAGCCGTATCCCTCCACTGCCAAACTCACCCTCCCCTTAAACAGTATTCCTGTACAGCTAATCACTTTCTCACAGCACTATAAGTGATCAAGTTCAAGCTCTTAAGTGATAGCATATGGGAACTTTGCTCTTTGTTTCTGTGACAAAACACTGAAAAATGGCCTACCTCATATCCATCAAACGTTCTGCAAAATCCTTCTATCTGTTCTTTTTTTGGCTGCATAATATTCCACTGTGTATATGCCACATTTATTTTATCCTTTCCTGCTTTGATGGGCAACATGGTTGGTACCATATTTTATTGTAATTGTGCTTAAAGCTGGAAAAATCGTACTTGTGCAGGTATCATTTTGGTAAAATGTTTGGAGGTCCTACAGGTATATTCTCTACAGGGGAATTACTGAGTCACGGGGTAAGTCAATATCTGGTCCCTTTACAAACCAAAGCACGGTTTTCCAAAGATGTTGTCCTATTTGTCAGTCCACATGAAGTGTAGAAGCATTTATTTCTTCCCAAATCTGTACCTGCATCTGTTATTGTTTGTTTTATGAATGATAGCAGTCTCACAGGGGATATGTGGTTTTGAAAAGTGTTTCATTTGAATTTTTTTGATGATGAGTGAGGTTGAGCAATTTCCATGTTTCTGCTGACTGCCCGTATCTCTTCTTATGAAAAGTTTCCAATCACGTATTTTGCACACTTTTCAAAGGGAATGTTTGCCTGATTTTCCTGAGTTTTTGAGTTTCTTGTAGATCCTGGATGTCATGACTCTTTGCAGATATATAGGTGGAGCATCGGTTTTCCCATTCTGTTGGCTGTATCCCTGCCCTTATGATGGGATTTTTCTTTTGCAGAAATATATTAAATTGATGAGATCCCATTTGTCTTACTTACGTTTTAAGTCATGTGTATTTAGGCCCATGAAGAGGAATTACTTTGAAGAGGAATTACTTTCTGATTCTAGTTTCCCTAACGGTGTCTCCTGCGTTTTCTAAGATTTTTATAATCTGTTTTTTTTATGTTTAGGTCTTTGATCCATATAGTGTTAACGTGTATGGTGATTGATAGGGTTCCTGTTTCAATCTTGTGCATGTTGTCAGCCTTTTCCAAGCACCATGTACTGAATATATTCTCCATTACCCAGTGGGTCTTGGAGATTTTTTCAAAGATGAGTTGGTTGAGGATTTGAGCATTTTATTCTCGGTCCTTATCCATTGACCTATGGACCTATTCTTGTAACAACACCAAGCTATGTAGATTACAGTAAACGCATAGTAAAATTTGAAGTCTGGAACTGCGATAGCTCCTGTTTTGTTTCTTTTCATAAGTTTATTTTGGCTATTCATGATGGTTTATGGTTTCATATGAATTCTTTTTTGTAATTTCCAGGTCTGAGAAGAATATTGTTAACTTAATGGTTATTTCATTGAATCTTTAGATTGACTAAAAGGCTAATATTCACATTAAAAGATGTAAGTAAAGTCAGGGAAACAAGCATGTCAAATTTACATTGATAATATCAGTCACAAAACATTGACATGATAATGGAAGGGACTTTGACTACTGAGAAATCCTTAGTCTTCAAGCACTTGTGTTCAGTGCTGTGCCAAATGTGGTAGACACCATGGATTTCATTCCAAAGAAGTGAAGGTAACCATGTCTTCACCAACACATTGTTCCCTTCACTTCTTTGGAATGAAATCCATGTGAACACATCCAAAAATTTCTCCAGGGGTAAGTGACCATTCAAGAATCCTCTAAACGAGGTAGTCTTTCTTTTTTTTTTAAGCAGTCTTAATTTAGAGGACCGAAAAACACCCAAACTGGGAAGGGACCTGTGGGAGCTGCCCACGCGGTAGTCTTTTATTATTATGATCACTGAGTCCTTTTGGCTCTTGGTTATAGCCCAAACCTATATACTGGCACTTTCCTTTGTTTAGAAACTTTTGGATGTTTTTATTATTGTGTAATAGCCTTTGAGCAGTTTTTCCTACATGATATGAAGTTTACTTTTTCTAAGTTCAAGAACAGTTTTCCAGAATTTTCAATTATCTAAATTTTTAAACTAATGCAGAACCCAAATACTTACTACTTAGTAAATCTCCATGTTATTTTGGTTTATACCTGTTGAGCTCCAAATAGTCTTTTTTCTGTGTGCCTCATTTTAAATGGTTGGCGATTAAAAGTATCAGATTAATCGGATATTTTGTTGCCGAGTACAGCATTATGTCTTAGGTAGAGAAAATACTAGGAGATTCAATCAAAATACTCCTTTAAAAATAAAAATTGGGTTAAAATATAAAGGGAAGGTGATTACTTTTCACCAGGGATTGCACATCTGTAACATTTAATCAAAATTAACAGGCATAAAATACAGAGTGCACCAAGAAAATTTACACTAATTTTAAGAATGAAAATAACT
>NW_007177006.1:0-794 GCF_000164805.1 Carlito syrichta
CCTGTAGTTCCAGCTTCTGGGAAGGCTGAGGCTGGAGGATCACCTGAGCCCAGCAGGTCAAGACTGAGGTGGCCGTGAGTGTGCTAATACACTCCAGCCTGGGAAATGGACCGAGACTCCAACTCAAAAAAAAAAGAAGAAAAAAACAGGGTGGTTTACACTTGTGATGTTCACTGGTGTGTAGTCCAGTTAGTTTGCTGCTGAAAAGGAGGGGTGGGTTCCCATGGGAAGGTGTGTGATTGAATCTTACCAGATTCCTGTGGTGTCATTCACCACCTGAGATCTCATTTCCTAGATCTTTCTTCAGAATGACCTCTCAGATACATTGGCCCTAAATTAAAGTACCTACTATTACCAATGAGTCCTTGAGATCCTGGCTAAATTTTGTGGCAAGTAAGAATAGAGTACAAAATGTTTGCTGGTATTTAGTCTACCTGGAATGTTCTGTCAGTGTTTTTGGGAAAATGTCTTTTGGGCTAAGGAACAAAGAATGATCAGGCAGACCTAAGCTTGCAAACAGCTCCATCACTTCCAACTCCTCACGCACAGGCATCCTAGCTAAGTTCATCTCTTTATTATTTGGAAAAAAAAAAAAAAAAACAGAAGCACTATGCCTGTTTCCACTTTTCAGTCTGTACTCATATCTCCTTAAATATGTCCTCTACCCACTCTATCTTTCCTCAAAGTCCTATGTAAGTTCCATTTCTTGGGAAAGTTGTCTTAAAGACCCCACTGGTAGCTTTTTTCTAGGCATCTATTGCACTTACAGTGTGCAACATTCACTTAAAACAGTC
>NW_007177007.1:0-851 GCF_000164805.1 Carlito syrichta
TGCAGCCACAAAGAAGAACACACATATGGACTTCGCAGCAACTTGGATAGGTTTAGAGTTGATCATACTCAGTGATCTATCACCAAAACAAAGACTAGAGTACCACATGTTCTTACTCATAAGTGGGCCTTGAACAATTATCATAATACTATAAGAAAGGGATTGGCAGTAGTGGGAAACTGCCAGTGGAAGGGCAGTGAGATTGGCATTTGAGGGAAACTGCTAAGGGAGGGAGGGGCATACCTCATCAACAAGGGTACCTACATAATCAATGTTTGTATACCTAACCCTGAATTATATCCCACATCTTTAAAAAAATAAAAATAAATAGTCATAGGTAACTTTTAGCATTGTGTACCTGTTTCATGTGTTAGCCTTTTCTCCACAACTACTGGTAAACTGCTTTTGGGAAGGCATTGCTTTTTATCTTTATTTATTCCCCACTATATCTCCCAAAAGTCCTGTTGACTGCTTTCAAATACTACATTAGTATTGGTTGTTAATTGATTGATTGATTGATCTCAATAGTATTCTCTAAATTGAGCACAGAAGGCAATGATCAGAGGCAGGTTACAGATCAACAAAATCTCTCTTGACAGGATAGGCAGGCCTTTGAAGAAAGAAAGGAATATGACTGACCAGGCAGAAAGAGGAAGTAGTGGAAATACATTATCTATGTACAGTGTATCCTCATTTTTGTAGATACCCTATTTATGAATTCACCTACCTCCTAAAACTTATTTGCAACCTCGAAGTCCATACTCAAGGTACTTTTCCAGTCACTCGTAGAAATGTACATCAGAGCAGTGAAATTTTGAGCCTACACACATCCACTCAGCTGAGATGAAATG
>NW_007177008.1:0-2790 GCF_000164805.1 Carlito syrichta
AGCCAGATTCTGTTCCTGACATCCCAGCGTTGCACTGCCTGTAGAACTTACAAAGAAACAAATTGGACACTGGGAGACTTGGTCTATGCTTTAATAATAGCAAATGTTTACAAAGGCTCTGATGGGCACCAGACACTGCTCTAAGCACTTGATTTCCTCTGTTGACAGTGTTCTGAGGAGACTGGCCTCAGCATCAGTGCAATAGGTCAAAGCAGCCTCCTTGGACAGCTGTCATTTGTTACTAGCAAAAGGGTACTAATGTATGCAAACTAAAATTACTTCAAAGAAAAGCAGTGGGGTAGCTGGGCATGGTGGCTCACACCTATAATCCCAGCATTTTGGGAGGCCAAGGTGAGAGAATGGCCTGAGCCCAGGAGTTTGAGACCGGCCTGGGCAAATTGGTGAGACCTCATCTCTACAATAAATCAAAAAGTTAGCCAGGCATGGTGGCGTGTGCCTGTAGTTCCAGCTTCTTGGAAGGCTGAGGCTGGAGGATCACCTGAGCCCAGCAAGTCAAGACTGAGGTGGCCGTGAGTGTGCTAATACACTCCAGCCTGGGAAATGGACCGAGACTCCAACTCAAAAAAAAAAAAAGAAGAAAAAAACAGGGTGGTTTATACTTGTGATGTTCACTGGTGTGTAGTCCAGTTAGTTTGCTGCTGAAAAGGAGGGGTGGGTTCCCATGGGAAGGTGTGTGATTGAATCTTACCAGACTCCTGTGGTGTCATTCACCACCTGAGATCTCATTTCCTAGATCTTTCTTCAGAATGACCTATCAGATACATTGGCCCTAAATTTAAGTACCTACTATTATCAATGAGTCCTTGAGATCCTGGCTAAATTTTGTGGCAAGTAAGAATAGAGTACAAAATGTTTGCTGGTATTTAGTCTACCTGGAATGTTCTGACAGTGTTTTTGGGAAAATGTCTTCTGGGCTAAGGAACAAAGCATGATCAGGCAGACCTAAGCTTGCAAACAGCTCCATCACTTCCAACTCCTCACGCACAGGCATCCTAGCTAAGTTCATCTCTTTATTATTTGGAAAAAGAAAAAAACCAGAAACACTATGCCTGTTTCCACTTTTCAGGCTGTACTCATATCTCCTTAAATATGCCCTCTACCCACTCTATCTTTCCTCAAAGTCCTATGTAAGTTCCATTTCTTGGGAAAGTTGTCTTAAAGACCCCACTGGTAGCTTTTTCTAGGCATCTATTGCACTTACAGTGTGCAACATTCACTTAAAACAGTCAGAGATCGGGATTTTAAAAAATGTGGTACATATATGCAATAGAATATTATGCAGCCACAAAGAAGAACAAACATATGGACTTCGCAGCAACTTGGATAGGTTTAGAGTTGATCTATCACCAAAACTAAGACTAGAGTACCACATGTTCTTACTCATAAGTGGGCCTTGAACAATTATCATAATACTATAAGAAAGGGATTGGCAGTAGTGGGAAACTGCCAGTGGAGGGGCAGTGAGATTGGCATTTGAGGGAAACTGCTAAGGGAGGGAGGGTCATACCTCATCAACAAGGGTACCTGCATAATCAATGTTTGTATACCTAACCCTGAATTATATCCCACATCTTTAAAAAAATAAAAATAAATAGTCATAGGTAACTTTTAGCATTGTGTACCTGTTTCATGTGTTAGCCTTTTCTCCACAACTACTGGTAAACTGCTTTTGGGAAGGCATTGCTTTTTATCTTTATCTATTCCCCACTATATCTCCCAAAAGTCCTGATGACTACTTTCAAATACTACATTAGTATTGGTTGTTAATTGATTGATTGATTGATTGATCTCAATAGTATTCTCTAAATTGAGCACAGAAGGCAATGATCAGAGGCAGGTTACAGATCAACAAAATCTCTCTTGACAGGATAGGCAGGCCTTTGAAGAAAAAAAGGAATATGACTGACCAGGCAGAAAGAGGAAGTAGTGGAAATACATTAGCTATGTACAGTGTATCCTCATTTTTGTAGATACCCTATTTATGAATTCACCTACCTCCTAAAACTTATTTGCAACCTCGAAGTCCATACTCAAGGTACTTTTCCAGTCACTCGTAGAAATGTACATCAGAGCAGTGAAAATTTTGAGCCTAACACACATCCACTCAGCTGAGATGAAATGAGACAATACTCTGTCTTCTTGCTACAGCTGTCATACTGTGAACAAATATCCTATTTGCAGCCTGTTTAGTGCTGTTTTCCACATTTTTGTGTCTTGTGTAGGTGATTTTGCTGTTTAAAACGGCCTCCAAGCATGGTGTTGCTGAAATGTTGTCTAATATTCTAAGCACAAGGGACTGTGATGTGCCTTATAGAGAAAATGCATATATTGGACAAGCCTCCTTCAGGCAGGAGTTATACATAGTGCAGTTGTCTGTGAACTCAATGCTAATGGATTAACCATATATTAAAGAAGGTGTTCATTAAACAGAAACACACATAAACCATTAATTGATGGATGAACATACTGTGGCCCGAGCCTCACGGGAACCACACCCTGTATTTTCCCCTGTGAGGAATGGTCCAGTATTCACGAATTTCATGTTCATAATAACTTTATAGAACATAACAACCGCAAATAATGAGAATCGACTATATATAAGAACATCCCATTATTCCTTCATGGGACAATGAGATGCCTGACCTCTGGGAAATTCTCCTTTGACACAGACCATCATCATCGCATGCTTGATCATGGCACTTATGGCCAGGATTGGTCACTCTCATCTTACCTGTTCATGTCGATCTACCAGATCATCCAGTCTCCAGC
>NW_007177009.1:0-768 GCF_000164805.1 Carlito syrichta
TCCAGACTTTCTGCTTTCTTCCCTAGCCTTTGCCTGGTAGATCTGCTTTCTGAGTGTTTCTGGGTTCTGCACTCTGAATCTCCTTGCATATTACTGGCACCTTTCTTTGTAGACTTCTTTTTCTTTTCTTTTTTGCTAAGTCACTTAACATTTGTTCATCATTTTCCATCTTTCTCTAACTTTTTCCTTCCCATTTTCTTTATCTTTATGGGCTTACTCATTTTTTTTAATTATCTAAATAAACTGGCTATAGAGACTCTTTTGATTTTGTTTTATGTAAAAACATCATTTCCTGAAACATTTTATCAGATTTTTCCCAATAACAAATATCACCTGCCACTTTTTAGTTGTCAGCCTTGTGGGATCTTTTTGTAATTTCTTTATACTTGTTATTTATTACTCAGAAGACCTAAATGTCATCCCTAGTGATGCAAAGGTTCCCTGTTTCCTGATCCTTCCTTGAATAATAGCAAATAAGACAGAGACTAGCGGACTTAATGGCTAATATGTTTCTTTTTGTTAGTAAAATTTTAATTACAAAAACAGGGAGCAGGCCATAGTTTACTGATTTTGTTTTAATCCATAAATACCTGAAGCATTGTATGATGACATGCTTATTTGAGAAAAATATTGACTAGTTAAAAATTTCCCTTACATTATACATTATAGGAAATTATTTATTTACAAGGGCTGAGCACAAAATGAAAACTGTAAAATATTTTGAATGATATTCAATCCTTTGGCCATAATAGAAAAGACTGACAGATT
>NW_007177010.1:0-1286 GCF_000164805.1 Carlito syrichta
CAAAGCAGGTGGTATCACATTACCAGACTTCAAACTTTACTATAAAGCTACAATCATCAAAACAGCTTGGTATTGGTATAGGAACAGGCATATAGACGAATGGAATAGAATTGAGATTCCAGAGACAAGACCTCAATTTCTCAACCAACTCATCTTCAACAAAGCCTCCACCACCTACCACTGGGGAGAGCAGAACCTATTCAGTAAATGGTGCTGGGAAAACTGGCTGACCACTTGCAGAAGATTGAAACAGGACACCTATCTATCCCCATACACAAAAATTAACTCCAAATGGATCGGGGACCTAAATATAAAACCTCAAACCATAAGAACCTTAGAAAATGAAGGACATACCCTCATGGAAATTGGAACTGGCATCCAATTCCTGAACAGAACTCGAAACACACAGGCCATAAGGGATAAGATAGACAAGTGGGACCTCATTAAACTGACAAGCTTCTGCAAGGCCAAAGAAACCATCAAGAGAGCAGGAAGACAGCCTATAGACTGGGAAAAATATTTGCCAACTCCAGGTCTGACAAAGGCTTAACATCCTGGATCTACAAGGAACTCAAAAGTGCTGAAAAGAAAAAACCAAACAACCCCATTATAAAGTGGGCAAAAGATATGAACAGACACTTCACAAAGAAGACATCTGAGCAGCCAACAGACACATGAAGAAATGCTCAACCTCATTAACCATCAGGGAGATGCAAATCAAAACCACACTGAGTTACCACCTAACTCCAGTCAGAATGGCAATTATCAACAACCCAAAAAATAACAGCTGCTGGAGAGGGTGTGGTGAAAAGGGAACACTTCTACACTGTTGGTGGGAGTGTAAACTAGTGCAACCTCTGTGGAAAGCAATGTGGAAATTCCTAAAAGCTCTAAACATCAACCTCCCATATGACCCTGCAATCCCCCTACTGGGAATATACCCTGAAGAACTCAAATCACTCTACAAAAAAGATACCTGCACCGAATGTTCATTGCAGCATTTTTCACAATAGCTAGAACCTGGAACAAACCACGCTGTCCATCAAAAGAGGACTGGATAAAAAAAATGTTGTGCATATACATGATGGAATACTATGCAGCCTAAAAAAGAACAAAATCATGAATTTTGCAACAACCTGGATGGAGCTAGAGTCTAAAATACTAAGTGACCTCTCACAGAAACAAAGATCTGAGTACCACATATTCTCACTCATATAGAGGACCTTGATCATCCAATGCACTATTATAAGAAAATGACTGACAATGTTGGGAAACTATGGTGGGGG
>NW_007177010.1:1601-32441 GCF_000164805.1 Carlito syrichta
AACTGACTGACCACATGCAGAAGATTGAAACAGGACCCCTATCTATCCCCATGCACAAAAATTAACTCTAAATGGATCAGGGCCCTAAGAAAGTGGAGTCACAATCTTAATATCAGACAAAATACCCTTTAAACTATCAAAAATTTAAAAAGATATGGAACGTCACTACAATAATGATAAAGAGTTCAATTCATCAATAAGAAATATCCATCCTAAACATATATGCATCCAACATAAGAGCACCACCTTTCATAAAGCAGCTTCTAGGAAAACTTTAAAAAGATAATGACTCTAACACTATCATAGCTGGGGACTTAAATATCCTACACAAGACCCTGGACAGATCATCAAGACAAAAAATCAACAAGGAGATCCACCCTCAATGTGACACTTGACCAAATGGACTTAACTGATACCTACAGAATACTCCAACCAACAACCACAGAATATACATTCTACTCATCAGCACATGGAACGTACTCTAATATTGACCGCATCCTCGGCCATAATCAAGTGTAAACAAATTTCACAATGTTGAAATCCTGCCATGCACCTTCTCAGACCACAGTGGAATAAAAATAAATATCAACACCAACAAAGTTCCCCCCAAACCCACAATGATATGGACACTAAGCAGCAAGATGCTAAACAACACCCGGGTCAACATGGAAATCAAAACAGAAACTAAAAGATACCTGTAAACAAATGAAAATGAAGAAACATCTTACTAAAACCTCTGGGATGCCATGAAATCAGTACTAAGAAGGGAATTCATATCTCTACAAACACATTTAAAGAAAATGGAAAGATCACAAGTTAACACCCTAACAAATCACCTAAGAGAGCTGGAAAAATTCTAACTAAAACCTGCCAAAACCCTAACTTCAGCAGAAGAATCCAGATCACCAAAATAAAAGCCCCAATTAGGGAAATAGAAGACAAAAAGATAATACAAAAAAAATCAATAAAACAAAAAGCTGGTTCTTTGAAAGGATAAACAAGATTGATTGGCCGCTGGTTAAACTGACCAAGAAAAAGAGAGAAAAAGCCCAAATAAACACAATCAGAAGTGCAAAAGGTCAAGTCACAACTGACCCCAAGGAAGTACAAAAGATTATTAGAGTCTACTATGTACACTTATATGGAAAAAAAACTTGAATACCTAAAGGAAATGGAGGACTTTCTGACATCACACAACCTCCTCAAGTTGAAACAAGAAGAAATCGAGACCTCAAACAGACCAATAACAATCCAAAAAATTGACTGTCATAAGAAAATTACCTACAAAAAAAAAAAAAGCCCTGAACCAGATGGGTTTCCAGCAGAATTCTGCAAAACATACAAGGAGGAACTGATACCAATCCTACTGAAAGTATTCCAGGCAATCAAGAAAGATGGAACTCTTCCCAAATCATTTTACGCAGCTGACATTACATTGATATCCAAACCAGGTAAAGATCCAACAAAGAAAGAAAGAGAACTACAGGCCAATATCCTTGATAAACAATTGATGATAAAATTTTCAACAGGATCCTAGCAAATTGGATTCAACAACTCATCTCAAAAATCATCCACCATGACCAAGTAGGCTTCATTCCCAGGATGCAGGGCTGGTTCAACATTCGTAAGACTATAAATGTAATTAAATACATCAAAAGATGTACAAAAACTGCAAGATTATATCACTAGACACGGAAAAAGCTTTGATAAAATCCAGCACCGCTTCTCGATAAAAAACCCTCAAACACAGAGGATTTCAACAAAATGGAGTTATGTCAAGCAAGTTATTGCAATTATTTTATGTATTTCATTAGCTATTTCAACAAAGCCTCCACCACCAACGATTGGGGAAAGAAGAACCTATTTAGTAAATGGTCCTGGGAAAACTGGCTGACCACCTGGAGAAGATTAAAACATTACCTCTATCTATCACCATACACAAAAATCAACTCTAAATGGATGAAAGACCTAAATGTAAAACCTCAAACTATAAGAACCTTAGAAAATGCAGGAGACACCCTTATGGAAATCGAAACTGGCAACCAATTCCTGATCAAAACCCCAAGTGCCCATGCCATAAGAGATAAGATCGATAAGTGGGACCTCATCAAACTAACAAGCTTCTGCAAAACTAAATAAACCATCAAGAGAGCAGAGAGACAGCCCACAGAATGAGAGAAAATATTTGCCAACTGCATGTCTGACAAAGGCCTAACATCTAGGATCTACAAGGAAGTCAAACATGCAGAAAAGAAAAAGACAAACAGTCCATTACAAAGTGGGCAAAAGATATGAGTAGACCGTTCTCAAAAGAAGACATATGAGCAGCCAACAGATACATGAAAAAATGCTCAGCCTCACTAGTCATCAAGGAGATGCAAATTAAAACTACACTGAGATACCACCTAACTCTAGTCAGAATGGTCATCATAATAATTCAAAAAATAACACATGCTGGAGAGGATGTGGCGAAAAGGGAACACTTTTACATTGTTGATGGGAGTGTAAACTAGTACAGCCTCTGTGGAAATCAGTGTGGCGATTCCTAAAAGTTCTAAAAATCGACCTTCCATATGACCCTGCAATCCCCCTACTGGGAATATACCCGGAAGAACTCAGGCCACTCTATGAAAAAGATACCTGCACACATATGTTTATCAGAGCATTGTTCACAGCAGCAAGAACATGGAACCAACCGTGCTGCCCATCAAAAGAGGACTGGATAGAAAGTATGTGGTGTGTATACATGATTGAATATTACACAGTCATAAAGAAGAACAAAATTATGAGCGTCACAGCAACCTGGATGAACTTAGAGTCTATAATACTGAGTGATCTTTCACAGAAACAAAGAACTGAGTATCACATGTTCTCACTCATAAGTGGACCTTGAACAATTATAATATTATAAGAAAAGGATTGGCAGTAGTGAGAAACTACTGGGAGGGGAGCGGGGAAGCAGGATTGGCAGTAGTGGGAATCTGCCTGGGGAAGCGAGGGCACACCTCATCAGCAAGGGTACCTGCATAATGAACATTTGTATACCTAACCCTGAATTGTACCCTACATCTTTAAAATAAAAAAAAAATTAAAGAAAAAAAAGAATGCAGCCTTTCTGCCAAGTAATGGATATAGCAGGGTAGAAAGATACCCAATAGTATATGAAGTCTTTACCAAGGGATTTGGAGATGATGACATAGGAGAGATGCCTACAGCATTTCTGATTCCCATGTTTAAAGTCTCTGAGCTGTCAAAGGGAACATTAAATTGGCAGAATTGATTGTTTCACTGTGATTTTTAAAATATAATAGGGAGATAGAATCAACATTATAAAAAACAAGCAAAATTTTCTTTATTATTCTTGAAGGCCCATAGGTTTTCCTATGTCTTTTTTTTTTTTTTTTTAGTTGGAGTTTTATTCCATCAACCAGACTGTAGTCCAGTGGCCACTCCTGGCCACCGCAGCCTCAACCCACTGGGCTCCGGGAATCCTTCTGCCTCAGCCTTCCGAGCAGCTGGAATTACAGGTGCATGCTACCACGCCCAGCTAATTTTTGATTTATTGTAGGGATGAGGTCTTGCCAAGTTGCCCAGGCGGGTCCTGAATTCCTATGTCTTTATAGGTAGGGCTATCTATTTTGTGTGTCCTAGGAACTAGGCAAATTGTTTCTATTTATACTTGAATTTCAAATACTCATTTGGTAGAAGTGAATACATGGTTAAATGACTGAACAGAAAGGAGTATGGCTGGTTATGTGTGTAGTGCCAATGCACACAACTGGAGAATTTGCATTTATTTTAAAGGTAAAACAAAGGAGAGGAAGAAGCTACATTTGCTGTGATGGCTTTCTGTGCCTCGCATGTTGTCATACCTTTGCATACATTATAAATTTTAATTCTCAAGGAGTATTTCTTCAGCAACATTTTAAGTTGAGAAAACCAAGGCTTATAAAAGTTAAGTAAGTTGCCTACAATTGTAGATTTAACATGCAGCACAATTGTAATTTTTTAAAAAGTCAAGTCAGTCAAGTTCTAAAACATCTAGGCTGATTTTGTGGCATGAACACTAGTACTGAGGAAACTGGAAACTTTTTTAGCACAAAATAATGTTTAATGTTTTGGAAGGTACAAAGATGCCTTGGTACACCATTTTTAAGGAAGATGAGATGAAAAGATAGGAGATGAGTATATAGAAGGGTACAAGATAATGTTCAGTGTTCTCCTGCAGGAGATGAGAAAAAGACAGTAAGGCCTCCAACCACCCAAACATCATGAGCATATATGCATGCATACTGAAACAATGAAAACAAATTACATATGTATGGAAAATGAATATTACCTGGCATGCTGGTGAGCCCTCGTAGAGACTGTGCCTCTAACCATGAGACAATCGACTGCATATGTGCCTAGATTTGCATGTTTCTCACTGGTTTCCTGGGGAAACCCTGGGTTAGGACAGTGGGAGAAGACAAGATCCCGGCTTCTCTACTCAGAAGCAGTGGCTGGTATGTGAATTGGGGTTGAGAGTAAATGATGCCTTTAAATCTCTACTTCCCAAAGTGTCTCAGCCAGGTTTCTTGCATGGGGAATCCCGGGTACTGAATACGACCAACTCTGGGAGCAAAACTGAAGAGCTGAGGAGGAGACTTGGATAGTAGAGGAGAGACTTGCAGAGTGCAGGCTTCCATCGGTGCTAGCCCCCTCATGGACGCTAGAGGGTGGTGTGGGATGGAAATTTAAAAAGCAACCTCAGCTCCATGATGTCTTGCAGAATCAGTAACACATGGTCACTTATGTGTATATGCTCAATAGCTGTGACCTGGTCAGGTGATTATCCCTGGGAGTGGAGTTCATTTGCATGAAATTCCCACCCTACAGGGTGTTAGGGGTTAGATAGAGAACTGTGGGGCTGAACCTGTGGGGAACAGTCTTGAAGAACACAGACTGAACAGTCCACACCATGGCCTGGGCTCCTCTCCTGCTCATACTTCTGCTCACTGCTCATGTAGGGAAATTTCTGGAATCGGGGATAGGAGGGACAACACTGAACTTTCATGCCCCTGTCTCCTCTTTGGAGCTTTTGGTCTCTCTTTTGTTTTCAGAATCCATTTCCCAAGATGTGGTAACTCAAGATCTTTCACTGTCCATGGCTTCCCAGGGATGTCATTCTCTCACCTGGGGCTGTCGCTTCCAGCACCTATGCCTGAAATGTTCAACAGAAGCCTGACCAGCTTTCCTATGGTGGAACAGGTGATACCAGCATCCAGGTCTGAGAAGTTCCAGCCTGAGTCTTAGGTTCCCTTCATGGAGACAAGGCTGTCATCACCACCATGGGCTCCAAAACAAGGATGAGGGTAAGACTGTGCTCTATGGCACAGCAAATCATCCCCACAGTGACAGATGCAGATGAGGATGTGAGACACACACATCCTGCTCAATTTCATCCCTTGTTCCTAGTGTCTCCATGTTCTTCACATAGAAGCTACATCTTCTAGTGTGTGCCCAGGGGGCTTCCTATACAAAGGCAATCAAACATTATAAGCTCAGAAAAGTTTTTTTTTTTTTTTGAGTTGGAGTCTCACTCTATCGCCCAGACTGGAGTGCAGTGGCTGCTCCCAGCCACCGCAGCCTCGACCGTCTGGGCTCTGGTGATCCTTCTGCCTCAGCCTTCCAAGTAGCCGGAATTACAGGCATGCGCTACCACGCCCGGCTGATTTTTTGATTTACTGTAGAGATGAGGTCTCGCTGCCCAGGCGGGTCTCGAACCCGCGGGCTCAGGCAATCCACTCACCTCAGCCTCCCAAAGGTGCGGGATTACAGGCTGAGCCACTGAGCCCGGCTAAAAGTTTTATTTTTAACTCATCATTTTATAATAACCACGTTATCTTCAGAACAATATTATTTTCTGAAACAATTAGATAAATAAAATATCTGTAAAAGGCTTTCAAATTGGAAAGGAAGAATTGAAAATTATATTGACAGTTGGCATCATATTCTTGAGTAGGAATACTCAGTAGTTTTTGTCTTTTGATACTATCCTAAGTGAACTACAGTTTCAATGTAGTCAGAATTCCAAAATCCATTCTCTTGATGGTTTCTTTTGCTGGGCAAAAGCTTTTCAGTTTTATGAGGTCCTACTTGTCTATCTTAGCTTTTATGGCATTCACTTTCGGGGACTTGGTCGTGAATTCATTGCCTACCTCAATGTGTGTAAGGGTGTTTCCTACATTTTCTTCTAGGATTCTTAAGTTTGAGGTTTCACATTTAGGTCTTTGACCCATTTAGAGTTGGTTTTTATATATGGTGACAGGTAAGTGTTCTGTTTCATTCTTCTACATGTGGACAACCAGTTTTCTGAGCATGGTTTGCTAAATATGGTCTCCTTTCCCCAGTGGTTGTTATTGGTGACTTTGTCAAAGGTGAGTTGGTTGAGTTTTTGCTTCTGGAATCTCTATCCTATTCCATTGGTCTATGTGCCTATTCTTGTACCAATACCAGGCTGCTTTGGTTACTGTAGTTTTGTACTAAAGTTTCAAGTCTGAAAGTGTGATACCACCCACTTTGTTCCTTTTGCTGAGGATTGTGTTGGCTATTTGTGTTCTTTATTGTTTCCATATGAATTTCTATATTGTTGTTTCCAGGTCTGAGGAAAATGATGTTGGTAATTTAATGGGTAGTGCTTTAAATCTACAGATTGCCTTGGGTAGAATGGACAACCCACAGAATTGGAAAAATATTTGCAAATTATGTATATGACAAAGGCCTAACATCCAGGATCTACAAGGAACACAAAGTTAGAGAAGAAAAAAAATCAAACAACTTGAGCAAAGGACATGAATAGACACTTCTAGTCAAACAAAGTGAGCAAAGGACATGAATAGACACTTCTCAAAAGACATACAAGTAGTCAACAGACACTTGAAAAACACTCAGCTTCATTAATCATCAGAGAAATGCAAATCAAAACTGCACTGAGATGTCATCTAACTTCAATAAGGATGACCATAATGAATAAATAGATAAAACCCCCAAAACAAAAAACAACAGATGCTGGCATGGGTGCATATAGAAGGGAATGCTTCTGCACCTTTGGTGGGAATGCAAACTAGTTCAAACTTTATGGAAAACAGTGTGGCAATTACTAAAAGAATGAAAAATTGACCTTTCATATGATCCAACAATCCCTCTACTGGGAATATACCCAGAGGAACATAAGTCATTCTTCAAAAAAGACACCTGCACCCAAATGTTTATAGCCACAGTATTCACAGTTGCAAAAACATAGAACTCTACTGCCCATTGAAATTGTGGTACAAAGAAATGTTGTACATATACATGATGGAGTATTACACAGCCATAAGAAGAACAAAATCATGAACTTTGCAGCAAATTGGATGGAGTTGGAGATCATCATAATTAGTTATCTAGCACAGAAACAAGTGAATACCACACGCTCTTACTCATGAGTGGGACCTGAACCTTAATCACATTGGCACAAGGGAGGCATCAGCAGTCCATGGGTACTGCTAGGAGAGAAGGGTGGGGGTCATGTAACAACACAATGGGTACCTAGTCCTATACCAGAAGGAGTGAGACCACTTGGAGGCCCAAACTTCACCTGCATGCAGCCTACCTGTGTAGTAAATCTTTACGTGTGTCCCACATTTTCATAATAAATAAAATTGAATTAAAAATGAAATGGAGGGGCTTCTGGCAAGATGGCGATAGGGCAGCTTGGTCTGTGAGACCCTCCATAAAAGAGAACACATAAAGACTCTAGCTCTCTCCTGGGGACGGCAGTTCCCATCATCGGCAACCTGCTCTTCACATGGAGCTCAGCTGTTACCACCGTTCAAACATCACGGTAGTCTGGGTGGCCACTGCAGCCACAGATGCTGCCGCTGCCACCAGTGTCTCCATTGCTCCACCCATGCCTGAGGAGACCCACGACTTCAGACCGTGAAGCCCCTGCAAGCAAGATCTACTGAGAGCGCCGCCGCTACCACTGCCACTGTCATGCCCTACCTCTCGCCTGGAGCCAGGCTCCTGGAGCTCCTGTACCGTGAGGCAGCTGCTGCCATTGCAGCTCCCATTGCCAACTCCCTCCCGACTGGGGGTAGCAGCTGCAGATAAAGATCATCTGGAGTGGTGAGATAGCACCACCTGCTGGCTATTCAAGGTAGCAACACCAAAATGGGGAAAACAGAAGTTTGATAAATAGACACAGGCCAGATCTGAATGGTGAACTGGGCAGGGAGCCCAGATCTGAACTGCCCTTCACTGCAGGCCAGGGGCAACTGACCCTAAATGAACAAATTTACCAACCTGCAAAGACAGCTAGAAATCAGAGCTGAAAGGATATTGAACTTAAACGAAAAGTCTCAGAGTGTGCTTGGCTGGTTCTATTAGTTGGCTGACTTGATTCTATTCCTTTTTTTTCCTCTGTTAACCCCATCTCGGTATAGAGGAATAGCACACCAATAAGGAGATTGGTTAGCTTGTATGTTAGCATCATTGTATGTTTTAGTTTTTTTGTATGGCAGTTGGTTAGTTTGTAGTCATGGTTTATTGTTTATATTTGTTTCAGTTTTTGTGTCTCTCTCCATTTGTTGGTATACTCGTCTGCTGTCCCTCTTACTCCTCTCTCTCCACCCCCTCCTCCCCCCACTGTCTACTCCATTCTCTTCCCTCTGTTAACCTCATTTTGCTTTCAGGAAGTAAACTTATAACCTCACTGCATGGACAGATTCCAAGGCAATGGGAAGTGGGTTTCAGATTATCCATACACTTGTCGGTGGATACTGGAATTTGCAGATAGATTTTGAATCACAACTTCCCCTTAAGTAAATCTCAAAACTGCAAAAAGGACTGCCCCCAACCTACAGTCCAACAGAATTGAACAAAGCAAGAGGATATACATAAGGAAGAATAGAAGATTGAACAAACAGAAGTAAAAGCAACTCCTCCACCCCTGAATAACAGAATTAAAGAAGACTGGAGAAGTGAAGGAAAGGAAAAAGTAGGGAGGAAAAATCTGCACAAATGAAGAAAAACCAAAAGAAGAATATAGGTCTCACACAGACTTCTGGGAGGTCAGATACTGAGAAAACAAACTTCAGAACACAAACAATAAAGAGTCCCCAGAATGACTGGTCACATGCAACAAACCCAGACATCAAGACATTAATAGAGACAATTAAAAAAATAGAGGAGAAACAAGAGGAAAATAGGAAGGACTTGATGACAGAAATAACAGCAGTAAAGAATACTGTGATGGAAATAAATAACAAACTAATAAACATGAAAAGCAGAATTAGACAAGCAGAAGAAAGAATCTCCGAGCTTGAGGACCAAAACACAGAACTAACCCAAACTGTTAAAAACATAGAAAAGAAGCTTAAAAAGACAGAACAAAGCCTTCAAGAGATGAATGACTACTTCAAGAGAAAAAACCTAAGAGTAATTGGCCTTCCAGAGGCAGAGAGAGAAACAGAGGCCACACTGGAACAATATTTCATGAAATCATTCAAGAAACCTTCCCTCATCTCATCAGTGATGCAAAAATTCAAGCACAAGAGATTCAGAGAACCCCTGCAAGACAACAAATGAGAAGACCAACTCCCAGACACATAATAATTTGCCTAAACAAAGTAGGTATAAGAAAAAAATCCTAAAAGCAGCAAGAGAAAAAGGTCAAACTACGTACCAGGGACGACCAATTAGAATAGCAGCAGATTTATCCACAGAAAACCTTCAGGCTAGGAGAGCTTGGAGCCCCATCTTCAAAGTTCTAAAAGACAAACAATTTCAACTGAGAATAACCTACCCAGCCAAGTTAAGCTTCATCAGTGAGGGAGAATTAAAATTTTCCCAGATATCCAATCCCTAAGAACCTATGCTGCCACCAGACCAACTCTACAAGAAACACTTAAGAAAGTATTGAACACAGAAGAAAAAGAAAAAAGAATAATAATGTTCTTCACAAGAGTACAGGCAAAAGACTAAAAACACACATGAACGAACTCCAAAGCCAAGAGAAAGACAACAAACAAACAGGAACAACAACAACAACTCTGTAAGAACCGTATGATAGGGATCAACTCTCACATTTCAATAATTAGCCTGAATGTGAATGGACTAAATGCACCACTGAAAAGACATAGAATGGCAAAATGGATAAAATATCACCAGGCAACAATTTATTGCCTTCAGGAGACTCACCTCACTAGAAAGGACACTCACAGACTCAAAGTAAGAGGATGTGAAACAAATTTTCAGGTGAACGGAGCACACAAAAAAGGAGGAGTCGCAATCTTAGTCTCAGACAAAATACCCTTTAAGCTATCAAAAATTTAAAAAGACACAGAAGGTCACTACATAATGATAAAAGGTCCAATCCAGCAACAAGAAGTATCAATCCTAAACATGTATGCACCCAACATAGGTGCACCAACTTTCATAAGGCAGCTTCCAGGTAAACTAAAAAAAGGTATTGACTCTAACACCATCATAGCTGGGGACTTTAATACCCTACTCACAACCCTAGACAGATCATCAGGACAAAAAATCAGCAACAAGACCTGGAACCACAATGCAACTCTTGACCAAATGGACTTAATTGATACCTACAGAATACTCCACCCAATGACCACAGAATATACATTCTACTCATCACCGCATGGAATGTACTCTAAGATCAACCACATACTTGACCATAAATCAAGCATAAGCAAATTTAAAAAGATCAAAATTTTGCCATGCACCTTCTCGGACTACAGTGGAATAAAAATAAACATCAACACACACAAGGTTCCCCCAAAGCCCACAAAGACATGGACACTAAACAGCACGATGCTAAACAACTCCTGGGTCAATGATGAAATCAAAACAGAAATTAAAAGATACCTGGAAACAAATGAAAATGAAGAAACCTCTTACCAAAATCTCTGGGATGCCATGAAAGCTGTATTAAGAGGGGAACTCATATCTCTACAAACGCACATGAAGAAAATGGAAGGATCACAAATTAACAGCCTAACAAGTCACATAAGGAAGCTGGAAAAGCAAGACCACTAAAATCCTAACTTCAGTAGAAGAATCCAGATCACAAAATAAAAGCCCAAAACCAGGAATAGAAGACAAAAAGATAATACAAAAAAATCAATGAAACAAAAAGCTGGTTCTTAGAAAGGATGAACAAGATTGATGGTCCTCTAGCTAGACTGACCAAGAAAAAAAGAGAAAGAGCCCAAATAAACACAGTCAGAAACACAAAAAATGAAGTTACATCTGACCCTGAAGAAATACAAAAGATCATTAGAGACTACTATGTACACTTGTATGGAAACAAACTTGAAAACCTTAAGGAAATGGAGGACTTTCTGACATCACACAACCTGCCTTGGTTGAAATAAGAAGAAATTGAGACCCTAAATAGATCAATAACAATCAAGGAAATTGACTATGTGATAAGAAAACTACCTACGAAAAAAAAAAAAGCCCTGGACCAGATGGCTTTCCAGCAGAATTCTATAAGACATTTAAGAAGGAGCTGATAACAATTCTACTGAAAGTATTCCAGGCGATTAAGAAAGATGGAACTCTCCCTAAATCATTTTATGAAGTCAACATCACATTGATACCCAAACCAGGTAGAGACCCAACAAAGAAAGAGAACTACAGGCCAATATCATTGATGAACATAGATGCTAAAACTCTCAACAAGATCCTAGCAAACCATATTCACAATACATCTCAAAAATCATCCATCATGACCAAGTAGACTTCATCCTGGGATGCAAGGCTGGTTCATCATTCACAAGACAATAAATGTAATTAGGTACATCAATAGATGTCAGAACAAAAACTACATGATTATATCATTAGACGCAGAAAAAACTTTTGATAAAATCCAGCACCCCTTCTTGATAAAAGCCCTAGAACATCTAGGCATACATGGAACATACCTCAAAATAGTAAAAGCCATCCACGAGAAACCCACAGCCAGCATACTCCTAAACAGACAAAAATTGGAACCATTTCCCCTGAAAACTGGAACAAGACAAGGATGCCCACTCTCTGCCCTCCTGTTCAATATAATATTGAAAGTCCTGGCTACAGCAATCATAAAAGAGAAGGCGATCAGGGGTGTCCAAATAGGAAAAGAGAAAGTCAAGTTATCCCTCTTTGCAAATGACATGATTGTGTACCTTGAGAACCCAAGAGAAACTGTCAAAAGCCTCCTTGCACTAATAAAGTTCTTTGGCAAAGTCTCAGGGTATAAAATAAATGTGCAAAAGACAATCGCATTTCTTTATACCAATAATAAACAAACAGAAACCCAAATAAAAAGCACAATCCCATTCACAATAGCCACAAAAAAAATGAAATACCTTGGCATCTTCCTAATCAGGGACGTGAAAGACCTTTACAATGAAAACTACAAAACACTGCTCAAAGAAATCAAAGATGACACAAACAAGTGGAAAAATATTCCATGCTCATGGATTGGAAGAATCAACATTGTGAAGATGTCCATCTTACCTAAGGCAATCTACAGATTTAATCCAATACCCATCAAATTACCAGCAACATTCTTCTCAGACCTAGAAAAAACAACACGGGAATTCACATGGAAACGCAAACAACCAAGAATAGCCAGAACAATCCTCAGAAAAAAGAAAAAAGAGCATGTGGCATCACATTACCAGACTTCAAACTTTACTATAAAACTACAATAATCAAAACAGCTTGGTATTGGTACAGGAACAGTCATATAGACCAATGGAATAGAATTGAGATTCCAGAAACAAAACCTCAATTTCTCATCTTTGACAAAGCCTCCACCACCTACCACTGGGGAGAGGAGAACATATTCAGTAAATGGTGCTGGGAAAACTGGCTGACCACATGCAGAAGACTCAAACAAGACCCCTAACTATCCCCATACACAGAAATTAACTCTAAATGGATCAGAGACCTAAATGTAAAACCTCAAACCATGGGAATCTTAGAATATGCAGGACACACCCTTATGGAAATTGGAACTGGCATTCAATTCCTGAACAAAACCCCAAATGCACAAACCATAAGGGATAAGATAGACAAGTGGGACCTCATTAAACTGACAAGCTTCTGCAAAGCCAAAGAAACCATCAAGAGAGCAGGGAGACAGCCCTCAGACTGGGAAAATGTATTTGCCAACTCCAGGTCTGACAAAGGCCTAACATCTAGGATCTGCAAGAAACTCAAATGTGCTGAAAAGAAAAAAACAAACAAAACCATTACAAAGTGGGCAAAAGATATGAACAGACAATTCACAAAAGAAGACATACGAACAGCCCTCAGACACTTGAAGAAATGTTCAACCTCACTAATCATCAAGGAGGTACAAATTAAAACTACACTGAGATACCACCTAACTCCAGTCAGAATGGCCATTATCAATAACCCAAAAAATAACAGATGCTGGAGAGGATGTGGTGAAAAGGGAACACTTCAACACTGTTGGTAGGAGTGTAAACTAGTGCAACCTCTGTGGAAAGCAGTGTGGTGATTCCTAAAACCTCTAAATATCAATCTCCCATATGACCCTGCAATCCCCCTACTGGGAATATACCCTGAAGAACTCAAATCACTCTATGAAAAAGTTACCTGCACATGTATGTTTATCACAGCATTGTTCACAATAGCAAGAACCTGGAACTAACTATGCTGTCTATCAAAAGAGGACTGGATTAAAAAAATGTGGTACATATACATGATGGAATACTATGCAGCTATAAAAAAGAACAAAATCATGAATTTCTCAGCAACCTGGTTGGAACTAGTGACTATAATAGTGATCTTTCACAGCAACAAAGATCTGAATATCACATGTTCTCACTCATAAGTGGACCTTGAACATCTATCATAATACTATAAGAAAAGGATCGACAGTGGTGGGAATCTATGGAGGGGGGACAGGGAGGGCAAGGGTGGTGGGATTAACAGTAGTCAATATCTGTCTGGGGATGGGGAGACACCCCTTATCAACAAGGGTGCCGGAACGATGCATATTTGTATACCTAACCCTTAACTGTACCCCACAATTTGAAAATAAAAAAACATGTTTTAAAAAAAATGAAATGGAAATGTGAAAAAAAATTCCAAAAGCCTTTCTGTTGAAACATTTGAAAAGTTCATATCCATTTCATGTGGAATTGCAAAGGGTCACTGTAGCCAATACATTCTTAAAAAGAGAACAAAGACAGATGAATAGAATTGCTTGGATTTTAAATCTTGCCAAAAAGCTACAAGAATCAAAATAGTGTGGCACTGGTATATAACAGACATTCAGACCAATGGAATATAATTTAGAGATTCCAGGATTGAGATTCTAGAAATAAGTCAACACATCTATGGTTATTTTTTTTTTTAACAATTAAGTCAAGACTAGTCAACAAATGGTGTTGAAAGAACTGGATTTCCACATGGAGACTTACCTCATATCATATATAAAAAGATAAAGCAATGGGCTAATTATAAAACTCATACATCTCTAAGAAGAAAGCAAAGACTAAAGTTCATAATTTTGTATTTGGCAACAAAATCTTAGCTATTGTTCCAAATACATAATGACAAAAAATAAAGTGGATTTCATCAAAATTAAAACTTTCATATACCAATGGATTTTTACTAAGGAGTGAAAAGACAACCTACAATAATGTGGGGATGTTTGAATATAATATACCTGGAAGACTTTAATATCCAAAGTGTAAAGAAATTTTAAATTAAAAGATAGTAAGAATGAAAAGACAAAATGAAAAACAGGATAAACATGTGCAAGTGACTTTAAATGACATTTCTAAAAAGAAGGTATGACAATTATCAATAAGAAAAGAACATACACTAAATGTCTTTAATCATTTAGGAAATATACATCAGGACCGTAAAGAGAAACCTCTTCAGAAGCACTAGAGTGGCTATGATAAAAATGGTGAAAATGACAGTATTCACGAGAGTGGGGAATACTGGAAACAGCCTGTGTTGGAGATGGAAATGTAAAGTGACACAGCTCTGCTGAAAACAGCTCAGCAGTTCCTCAAAAAGCTAAATATAGAGTTACTGTGTGGCAAGGTATCCCATTCCTAAGTCTATGCATGAAAGAAATGAAAACAGGGACTCAAGCAGATCCAAAAAATGAAAAGAAGTCAAATGTCTGTCACCAGAGCAACCAGTATTCAAAGTGTGGCATACACATGCATCAAATAGTACGTAGCCATAAAAGGTAATAAACTTTTGATGTAAGATACTATGTGAACAGAAAGGAACCTGGAAAATATTATGCAAAATAAAATAGGTTAGACAAAAATACAAGAAAACAAACATATAAAAACAAAAACATGTTTTCTATTTTTGTATCTGTAAAAATATCCAGAACAAATTCAGAGAGACAAAAATAGTGTTTTCTAGGCTTTGAGGGCAAAGAGAAGGGGGAGTGATTTCATGTTCATGGAGATTCCCTTTGGTTTGATGGAAAGGTTCTAAAACTACACAGTGGTGATGGTTTCACAATATTGTGTGTATACACATTGTCAATGATTTGTACACTGTAAAGGGTTAATATAGTAAATTTGCTGTTATTTGTATTTTATCACAATTACAGAAGGAGTTACACAGGACCACCAGGATGACATGATATTAATGTTCTTAATGCAGACCCCAGATCCCTTGCCCCACCCATTGTATCCTCATGATTCTTATCCACTCAATACGTGTGGATGGGGCAGATAAGAGTCACATGCCCCCCTCAGGGAAGGGCGTGTAGTCATGCAGTTGGGAGGGCTGTCAGCGGACCACCTCATACTCAGTGCCATCAGGGTTAGTCTCAGCTGCAGCCTAGTGTTTTCTCTTCCGGGCAGCCCATATCCAATGGCTGATATTAGTGATGGTAAAAAATATCAGGTCACTTGAAAGTGTGTAGTGGTATCAACCCCAAGTAATACCCTACAAATATGGGGTGGCACCCTCCAGGGTACTATATATATGGAGGATCAAAGCCAATATATATGTTGTCACCTGAATCAGAAGACTTCATGAATCAAGGAAAAAAGGGATAAATCACATGCTAACCACATGGCTGAAAGATCTGGGGCCCCGACAGGAGAAGAAAAGGTCAAGAGGTTTGCCTAAGTGGTTCCACTATGGCCTCACTCTGCCCTCCACCTCCGTTCTTAGCTCATGTGGGGAGTGTTCTGTGGATGATGGGACCTGGCAGGGACACAGGTCAGGCCATTCCTATTTCACAAAGCTCTGGCTGAGTCTCTCGGACCCTTCTGATATTCCTTCAACAGATCAATTCCAGCTCAAGACATACTCACTCCCATCCAGGAGGCACTGATCTGAAACTTGGGTAGCCTCAGGAGGGTAGAAAGCAGATCAACATCATCATGACGGTCTTATTTTCCCAGAGGGAGTTAAGAAAAGTTCAAGAAGCCATACTAGTGGTCACTATTCACCATTACCTGGACACCTATCTTGCACCTGCCCCTCTCCCAGGCGAGGAGCAGACTCAGGGGCAGCACCGGCTCTCTCCCTCTGTCCGAACACTCCAGGTGGGGTTTCCTCCTTCTCCCAACCTAAGGCTACTGCTCTCCAAGGTCGCCTGCATCACTGCTGAGTCTCCATCTCATAGGGTCCTGGTCACAGGCAACTGGGATGAGCATAAGAACCAGGTTAACCTGCTGGAGGTTCTCATCTGTGTAATGCAAATATGAGGGGAGACCCGAAAAAAACCGAATTACCTTTTGGAGTGCAGGCCCTTGTAGTACAGGCCTTCCCCACTAAGGTAAGTGTTCTACAAGCCTATCAGCACTAGAGTACCGCCTAGCATTGTGAGAGGCTGTGTTCAGCTTGAGAAAAAAAATTTTTTTTTTAGATTCTGTTAATGTGTTTGCCCATTTCATGATGGGTGATTTATGAATGTGCCTTCCCACACCATGCTGTGTTTGGCAGTTTTTAATTTAAAAAAAGCATGTCCCCCCATGCCCCACCTTACCTATTCACTTGATCTTGCCCCAAGGGACTTTTTTTGTTTCCCCGGATGAAAAAAAGTCCTCAAAGGGAAATATTTTGCTGATGTGGAAGAGGTAAAAACAAAAACAAAAACAAAACAAAAACCGAAACAAACAAAAATGGCAGAAACACTAAAAGGCGTCAAAATTGATGAGTTCAAAAACTGTTTTGGGCAGTGGAAAAAGCATCTCTATAGGTGTATTGCATCAAACGGAGTGTACTTTGAAGGTGACTGAGGTTTTAAAATGTAAGAATAAATACACAATCTGTTATAAATAAATTCTAGGATTTGGGGATCCCCACTCTTAGAGGGCTGTGAATCTATGACCAGCGGGGGCACTGTGGTCTGACAAGAGACTGAGAGACTGATGGGCTGACAAGTGGAGAATGACTGAGCCTGCTTTAGTGGGACTGGATACCATGACTTCATGAATGTGTGACTTTCCTGCAGCTGGGACTGCTCAAACCCATGTAGACATATGTCCCAGACTTCCCTCAGTCCATGGGGATAATTCAGTCATCTCTTCCTTCTCCTACTATGGAACCGCTGTCCAGGCCAGAGTCTCACCAGGAACTAGAAAGCAGCATGGTAAGATTATATTTGCATGAGTTGACACCACCCTACAAAGATGAAGAGGAAGGTTGAGAGATGCTATGGTGTTCCATATGTTGTGGAAACCAGGAGGCTGTGCTGGGTGTTCCCCATATGGCTCCACAGACATTCATTTGTAATATCCAATCCACATGAGAACACTGTGTGCTATGCAAGTGCATGCAGCTTAGAGGCAGGTTCCTGTCCCCATTCCCAAGAGGCAGCTGCCCTCCCCACCCGTACCCCATGTGGAATTCCCCAACTGCATCTGCTCTACTCTGAATGCCTGGGCAATAGTAGCAGCAGCAAAGACATCACAACTCAGGCCCCTGCCCAGAGTGAACAGAGCACCAGGGAGAGCAGGTAGAGATGGAAAGGTGACTGTGGGGTATCCTGAGAGGAAGGAGGGTGTGGGACTGTCCCACATTGGAAGTCACAAGGTAGGTGACAAGGTGGGTGTGTGAGCCCACAGACCACTGAGCTGAGACTGGACTGTGCTGTGACTGGGTCAATCTCCCCATGGGTCCTCTGTGCCTGTCCAGTTGTTCATGCCTTCAGCCATTTATTCCTCCCTCTTCTGCAGGTACTCAGGGGACAACCCTGGAGGGCAGGACCCCTCTATGCCTATCGCATGGTGAACCAGTCAAGGAGTCCCTCCTCTCAGCCATGGACGCTACTCTCTCCCCTGCTTCTCCGTGTGTGTGTGTGTGTGTGTATGTGTGTGTGTGTGTGTGTGTTTTTCTGCCTCTCCAAGGAATTCCCAACCTTGGAGCTCCGGTGCCACAGAATCATTCACCAGCTCCTCCTCAGCCTCAATACACCTGTCACCTCAGACACATGAAGAGCATTCTGACTTGCCCTGGGACCCTGGCAAGAAGCTTGCTCTCTTTTGCTCAGATTCCCAGCCCTAGCCCTGCCTGGGGCCACAGTCCTCCATGCCTCTTTGATTTTGCTATGGTGAATTGGTTTTGCATTCTGGGACTAAATCTCACTAAGTGTTAATGTATAATTATTTTAATATGCTGCTGAATTCTGTTTGCTAGTATTTTATTGAGAATTTTGCATTAATATCCAAAAGGGAAATGGATCTGTAGTTTTCTTTTTCTATTTCATGGTCTAGGGTGATCCTTTGTTGGAATGCTTTTTTTCAAAAATTTTTTTCTTTTTGTTGGCACATAAATTGTGTGTGTGTTTGTGTGTGTGTGTGTGTGTGTGTGTGTGTGTGTGTGTGTGTGTGTGTGTGTTTATTTTTTGAGTCAGAGTATCCTCTGCCGCCCAGACTGAAGTACCTTGGCATGATCATGGCCACTGCAGCCTCTACCTGCTGGGCTCAGGCGATCCTTCTGGCCCAAACTTTCAAGTATATGGAACTACAGACATGAGTCAACATGCCAAGCTAATCATTATTATTTTTTAAAATCTATTGTATAGATGTGGTTTCACCATGTTGCCCAGGCTGGTCTCAACCCTTGGGCTCAGGCAATCCTTTCATTTCTACCTCTCAAAGTGCTGAGATTACAGGTGTGAGCCACCACGCCTGGCTAATTGTGCATATTTATATGATACAAAATGATATTTTAATACATCCAATGTGCAATGATCAAATCAGGATAATTAACTCATCCATCACCCCAAACCTTATCATTTCTTTATGCTGGAACTATTAATACTCCTCTCCTGTAGCTTTTTGAAAACACACAATAAATCATTAGCTATATTCACTCTAAAGTGCTATGGAACACTAGAAATTATTGCTCCTTTATAGCTGCAATTTTACATACATTAACGAATCTCTCCCTCTCTTCTCCTCCTCCATGACCTTCCCAGCTGGTAATAACCACAATTCTACTCTACATCTATGAGCTCAACTTTTCTTTTTAGCTCCCACATATGACAGAAAGCATGCAGTGTTTATCTTTCTTTGCCTGACTTCTTTTGCTTAACGTGATGCTCTTCAGCCTCACCCATGTTGTTGTCAATGACAGAATTTTAATCCGTTTTATGGCTGAATAGTGTTTCATTGTATATATGTACATTTTCTTTATCCAATCTTCCACTTTTGGACACATAAGTTGATTTCATATTTGTTATTGTGAATAGTGCTACAAGAAATATGAAGATGTAGATATCTCTTCAAAATACTGATTTCTTTCAGAAAAATATCCAATAGTGAGATTGCTGGATAATATGGTAGTTCTATTTTGTTGGTGCTGTTTGTTTTGAGATAACTCCATACTGTTTTTCATAATGTCTGTACTAATTGTCATTTCCACCAACTGTGTATAAAGGTTCCCTCTGCTCCACGTCCTCACTAGCATTGGTAATTCATTGTCTTTGTCATAAGAGCCATTCTAAGTAGCGTAAGGTCTTATTGTGGTTTTGATATGCAGTTTCCTGATGATTAGTGATGCCAAGCATTTCTTCATATACCTATTGGCTATTTGTATGGTTTTTTTTTTTTGAAAAAATGCCTATTCAGATCCATTTTACAATTTGTCCATTTTAAAATTAGATATTTTAAATGTTGAGTTTGAGTTCTTTGTATATTCTGAATATTAGTCCCTTGGTAGGATAGTTTGTAAATATTTTCTCCCATTATATAGGTTGTCTCTTCACTCTGTTGCTTGTTTCTCTTGCTGTGCAGAACCTTTTGAAAATGTAATTCCATTTGTCTTATTTCTGCTTTTCTTGCTTGTTTTAGAAGTATCACCTATAAAATCTTTGCCTAGAGTAATGTCCTGAAGCATTTACCCTATCTTTTCTTTAGTAGTTTTTTAGTTTTGGGTCTTACATTTAACAATTCAAAAATCAATTTTGAGTTAATTTTTGTATATGATGAGATATAGGGGGTCTAGTTTAATTCTTCTGTATATGGATATTCAGCATGATTTACTGAAGAGAGTGTTCTTTCTGCAATGTATGTTTTTGTTGCTTATGTTAAAAATCAATTACTTGTAAATATTTTGATTTATTTCTGGGCTCTCCATTCTGTTTCCATTGGTCTATACCATGGCTGTTTTGATTTCTATAGCTTTATAGTGCATTATGAAGTCAGGACGTATGATGCTTTCAGCTTTGTTCTTTTTGCTCATATAGCTTTGGCTATTTGAGGTCTTTGTAGTTCCATACAGATTTTAGAACTTTTTTTCCTATTTCTGTGAAAACTGTCATAATTTTTTTTTTTCTTTTAGAGATGGGCTTTTGCTGTGTTGTTCAGGCTGGCCTCAAACTCCTGGGTTCAAACAATCCTCCCATCTCAGTTTCCTGATTAGTGGAAACTACAGGAACACACCACTGACATTGGCTTCACTGGTATTTTTATAGCGACTACATTGAATATGTACATTGCTTTGAATAGTATGGTTATTTTAGAAATGTTGATTCCTTCCTACCCATGATCGTGGATGTCTTTCCATTTTCTTCTTTCCTCCTTAATTTCTTTCATCAGTATTTTATAGTTTTAATGTAGAGATCATTCACCTCTGTTGTTAAGTTTATTTAGAGGCATTTTATTTTTTGCAGCTTTTGTAAATGGAACTGCTTTGATGTCTTATTTGGCTAGTTTGTTATTGGTGTATAGAAACATTAAGAATTTTTGTATGATGATATATTTTATTCTACATAACTTTACTGAATTGATCAGTTTTAAAACTTTTTTTCTTTTTTTGGTTTCATGTGCTGATGAGAAGAATGTACATTCCGTGTGTTCTGTAACATTCTGTAATTCTCTGTAAATGTCTGTTGTATCTATTTGGTCTATAATGCAGTTTAAGACTGATGCTTCTTTGTTGATTTTCTGTATAGATGACCCATCCTAGGCTTAAAGTGGGGTGCTGGCATCCATAATTACTATTGTATCAAAGTGTGTTTCTCTCTTTAACTCTAATAATATTTTGCTTTATATATTTGGATACGCCATTGTTTGGTACATATATATTGATTGTAATATCCTCTTGCAGAAATGATCCCTCTATCAATGTATAATTACTTTCTTTGCCTCTTTTTATGCTTTGGGACATAAAATTTGTTTTCTCTGATACAAGTATAGTCACTCTTGCATGTATTTGGATTTTGTTTGTGTGGAATATCTTTTTACATCCCTTCACTTTCACTCTGTGTGTGTTTTGCAGATGAAGTGAGTTTTCTCTAGACAGCATATAGTTGGGTTTTGTGTTTGTGTCTGGTTTTTTTTTTTGAAATATCAAAAATATCTTAATAAAATAATGAAACTCTTTCTGATTTAGTGACACATAAGTTTACTTGCTTTTCCATCAAAGGACTGTCTCATTTTTCGAGTCTTCATTTTGTTTTGTTTTTTGTTTTTCTTATAAAGATGTGGATGTATAATTCAGGGTTAGGTATACAAACATTAATTATGCAGTACCCTTGTTGATGAGGTATGCCCCTTCCTCTCCTAGCAGTTTCCCTCAACTGACAATCCCACTACCCCTCCCCTGACAGTTTCCCACTACTGTCAATCCCTTTCTTATAGTATTATAATAATTGTTTAAAGTCTGCTTATGAGTGAAAACATATGGTACTCTGTTCTTTGTTTCTATGATAGGTCACTGAGTATGATCAATTCTAAATCCATCCAAGTTACTGAAAAGTTCAATGTTTGTCCTTTTTATGACTGCATAATATTCCATTGTACATATGTACCATATTTTTTAAAACCCAGTTCAGCTTTGATGAGCAACATGGTTGGTTCCATGTTTTTGCTATTGTGAATAGAGCTGCAACAGACATACATATACAGGCATCTTTTTTGTAGAATAATTTGAGTTCCTCCAGGTATATTCCTAATAGCGGAATTGCTGGGTCATATGGAAGGTCAATTTCTAGTTCTTTCAGAAATCGGCATGCTGTCTTCCAAAGAGGTTGTACTACTTTTCATTCCCACCAGCAGTGTAGAAGCATTCCTTTTTCTCTGCATCCTCACCAGCATCTGTTGTTGTTTGTTTTATTAATGATGACCATTCTTACTGGGGTTAGGTGGTATCTCAGTGTGGTTTTGATTTGCATTTCTCTGATGATTAACGAGGCTGAGCACTTTTTCATGTATCTGTTGGCTACCATTATATCTTCTTTTGAGCAGTGTCTATTCATGTCTTTTGCCCACTTTTTAAAGTGGCTGTTTGTTTTTTTTCCTTTCAGCATGTTTGAGTTTCTTGTAGCTCCTACATGTTATACCTTTGTCAGATATACAGTTGGCAAATATTTTTTTCTCATTCTGTGGACTGTCTCCCTGCTCTCTTGATGGTTTCTTTTGCTTTGCAGAAGCTTGTTAGTTTGATGAGGTCACACTTGTCTATCTTATTTCTTAAGGTATGGGCATTTAGGAGTCTGAATAGGAATTGGTTACCAGTTCCAATTTCCATAAGGGTGTCTCCTACGTTTTCTAAGATTCTCATGGTTTGAGGTTTTATGTTTAGGTCTTTGATTCATTTAGAGTTAATTTTTGTGTATGGTGATAGGTAGGGCTCCTGTTTCAATCTTCTGCATGTGATCAACCAGTTTTACCAGCATAATTTACTGAATAGGTTCTGCTCTTCCCAGTGGTTGTTGTTAGAGGCTTTGTCAAAGATGAGTTGGTTGAGAAATTGGGGCTTTGCTTCTGGAATCTCTATCCTGTTCCATTGGTCTATATGCCTGCTCTTGTACCAATAGCAAGCTATTTGATTACTGTAGCCTTATAGTAAAGTTTGAAGTCTGGAAGTGTGACACCTCCTGCTTTGTTTCTTTTGTTAAGAATTGTTTTGTCTATTCATGGTCTTTTATGTTTCCATATGAATTTCTGTATTGTCATTTGCAGGTGTGAGAAGAATGATTTTGTAACTTAACAGGTATTGCGTTGAATCTGTAGATTGCCTTTGGTACAATGGACATCTTAAGAATGTTAATTCTTCCTATCCAGGAGCATGGACTATTTTTCCATTTGTTTGTGTCTTCTTTGATTTCTTTGAGCAGTGCTTTGTAGTTCTCGTTGTAAAGATCTTTCACTTCTCTGGTTAGGAAGAGGCCAAGGTAATTTTTTTTGTGTGTGTGGCTATTGTGACTGTGATTGTGCTTTTTATTTGGGTCTCTGCCTGCTTGTTGTTGACAGGAATGCAACTGTATTTTGCACATAGATTTTGCACCCTGAGATTTTGCCAAAGTCCTTTATCAGTGCAAGCAGGTTTTTGACAGACCGTATTGGATTTTCAAGGTATAGGGTCGTATCATCAGTAAAGAGGGATAACTTGACTTCCTCTTTTCCTATTTGGATACCCCTGATTTCCTTTTCTTGTCTAATTGCCCAAGCTAGGACTTCCAACAAAATGTCGAACAAGAGGGATGAGAGTGGGCAGCCTTGTCTTGTTCCAGTTTTCAGGGGGAATGTTTCCAGTTTCTGTCCATTTGGCAATATGTTAGCTGTGGGTTTATTGTAAATGGCACTTACTATTTTGAGATACGTTCCTTTTATACCTAGGTGTTTGAGGGTTTTTATCAAGAAGAGATGCTGGATTTTTATCAAAAGCTTTTTTCGTATCTAATGATATAATCATGTGGTTCTTGTTTTTACATCTGTTGATGTACTTAATTACATTTATGATCTTGCAAATATTGAACTAGCTGTGCATCCATCCTGGGGATGAAGCCTACTTGATCATGGTGGATGATTTTTGAGATGTGTTTTTGGATTCAATTTGCTAGAATCTTATTGGGGATTTTTGCATCTATATTCATAAGGGATATTGGCCTGTAGTTCTCTTTCTTGTTGGATCTTTACCTGGTTTGGGTATCAGTGTGATGTTAGCTTCATAAAATGATTTGTGGAGAATTCTGTCCTTCTCAATTGCCTGGAATACTTTCAATAGGATTGGTATCAGCTCCTCCTTGTACGTTTTGTAGAATTCTGCTGGAAAGCCATCCAGTTGTGGGCTTTTTTTTTTTGTAGGTAGTTTTTGTATGACAGAGTCAATTTCCTGGGTTGTTTTTGGTCTATTTAGTGTCTCAATATCTTCTTGTTTCAACCTAGGGAGGTTGTGTGATGTCAGAAAATCCTCCATTTCATTTAGGTCATCAAGTTTGTTTCCATATAGGAGTACATAGTAATCTCTGATAATCTTTTGTATTTTGGGATGGTCAGTTGTGATTTGATCTTTTGTATTTCTGATTGCATTTATTTGGGTTTTCTCTCTCTTTTTCTTGGTCATTTTGGCTAGGGGGTCCATCAATCTTGTTAATTCTTTCAAAGAACCACCTTTTGTTTTGTTGATGTTATCTTCTATGTCCCGTATTTGAGCTCTTATTTTGGTGATTTGGGTTCTTCTGCTAAAGTTGGGGTTTTGGTGGTCTTCTCTTTCTAGCTCCCTTATGTGATTCGTTAGGATCTCCACTTGTGATCATTCTGTTTTCTTGATGTATGCTCATAGATATAAATTCCTCTCTTAGAACTGTTTTCATGGCATCCCAGAGGTTTTGGTAAGATGTTTCTTGATTTTCATTTGTTTCCAGGAAACTTTTAATTTCTGGTTTGATTTCAGTGTTGATCCAGTAGTTGTTCAGCATCATGCTCTCTAGTGTCCATGTCTTTGTGGGCTTTGGAAAATGTTTCTGGTGTTATTTATTTTTATTCCACCGTGGTCTGAGAATGTGCATGGTAAGATTTCAACTTTATGGAATTTGTTTATGCTTGATTTATGGACAAGGATGTGGTTGATCTTGGAGTACATTCCATATGGTGATGAGTAGAATGTATATTCTGTGGTTGTTGAGTGAAATAATCTGTAAGTATCTATTAAGTCCATTTGATCGGGTGCCACGTTTAGGTTCTGGATCTCCTTATTGATTTTTTTTGTCTTGATGGTCTATCTAGGGTTGTCAGTGGGTTATTTAAGTCCCCTGCTATAGTAGTGTTAGAGTCAATTTTTTTTTCAGTTTACTTAGTAGTTACTTTATTAATGCTGGTGCTCCTGTGTTGGGTGCTGTGGAGGTCCAACCACCACAGAGCAGGGCCTGAGGTGGAGGGAGGGAATGAGAAAGAAAGACAAGAGACAGCAGGATTGGGAGATCTCTCTCCTCAATAGGTGAGAGCCCGTTTATTATTTAACATGCTTCTTATATAGGGCAAAACCAGGGCAAAGCTGTACAAGGGATTATTGTAAAAACAAGCAGTATCAGCTTTTGGGCCAGGCATCTGGGCCAGTTGTGATTGATGTCATATCGCTTTGCTTTATTATAAAGTAACAAATCAAGGTTAGGGGAGATGAGTGAACCACAGTGGAATTATGTTGCTATTAGAAGGCGAGTTGTTCTGCGTTTATCTTTTTGTACCTAGGGCTTTATTGTAGCTAAGACTTTATCTGTACTATGTGCACCTGGACGTGTGGGCATTCAAGACACTGCTTTGTGTAGCAGGCTGCATTCCTCACAGCCTGCCTTTGGCTAGGATGCAGAGCTTCCAAGCAAGACCTTGCCTACGAGCTTGGGATACTCAAGGCCTGCTATAGTGGCAGTGCTTGTCTCCTCCTCACATCACATCTGCTCCGAGATTAGGGAGTATAGGCTTGGTTCCTTGAACACAAGTCAAGAACACAAGGACCTTGTGAGCTTATGCTCTGGTCTCCTTCGTCGCCTCCTTTCTTTTTTCTTTTAAGCGCAGTTTATGGACCTCTACTTAGAGATCCTTGCTGGCTCAAACTCTTGCCTGGATGCAGACTGGGAAACATGACAGTAAAATTAAAATGAGCACTCCTAATGCTATTAAACAATACACTGCAGACCATATGTTATGCAATGATACCAATTGTCTAACCTTACTAGAATATTATTAGCCAATGTGCTAGCAGACAATAGAGGTAACTCAGATGCAAAAATATCAACAATATCTTGATGCAATCGTGCAATGTCTAAAGATATGTTATTAAAAGACCAAATTCCCAGCAAATTATTTCTAACCAGATTCCAACACTATTATAAGGCTTAGAGGTAATACAAATTCATTGGATCTCTGCATGACATTGTAACATAATCCGAGTCTTTAGAGCAGCAACCTGGTCTCCAAGAACCAGGACCGTCTCCTCCAGTGCATTGAGTCATGCCTCCAGTTTAACGTCAATGGCTTCTTGACTGGCTTCTTGAGTGAAAATGTTCTTAGCCAAATGGTTTATATACTGAGCAGTGTGGATTTCTTGAGTCAAAGCCATTGCTGAAGTGGTGGCTGTTGCAAACAGCGTAACCAAAGCAGCAATACCAGCAACTAGAAGTCCAATAAATCTGCACTGGTGATCAAGCAGGGTAGACATTTGAGAAAGTACATGCCAGCCATAGTCGTGATACCATGGCCCAGAAATATACACAGGCATTATAACAAAAGAGGGCTTATGCAATACCACAACTTGCTGTCCTCCATTATGAGGAGAAACACAATTAGTATGGTTAAAATGAGGACACTTTAAAGAAAATAGGAGGATTCCATGGTAATAGTCCAGGGCTCTGTCAATAAAACATAAGGTGGGGAAGACAGGAAAACACCTTATGGGAGCCACTGTAAGATGGTTGGTTTGATTCAGACTGATGGGAGTTGAGAATGGGCCCTAAAGCCGCCATAAGTTTCCAAATACCAAGTTGAGGGTGTCCCGCTGAGGTAGAAAGGACCCTTTCCACCCACCCTCCAGAGGTTTCAACACATTGTAATTCAGATATAGCTTGCGGATCCGGAGTAGCCCAGTCCATGACTCCTTCTCTAGTGTGGGGTATACGATGCCAGGTGGCCACAGAATAATGACACCTACGCCAGGGTGAAAACATGTTTTCAGCTTTAGCTGTTAGCGCCTCCAGTTGTGTCCAAGAAGAAGGAACAGCTGTCCCAGAGCGGGGCTGTGGGAGAGGCACAATTCCCAGTGGGATGATGCACCACCTCTTGAATGGAGGGATCAGGCTTCCTGTCTGATTCTCTCTTGATACTCTGGAACTGGGGACTGGTATAGAATCAGATGAATCATGCCGGGAGCCATCCAGGTCCCTCTGCATTCCCAGAGAAAACCCAAGCACTGCCTCGTCCCAAAATGAGTACCGGATCAGGTCTTTGCCACTGGCCCGTTAAAGGATCCTTCCAATGAACCAAAGCCTCTGCTTTAGGAGAAGGATGCCAAAAGCATTCTGCAGCTGATACCCCTTCATTATCCAGATTAAGAAAATTAAGAATAATAGTGCATGTGCCAATAGTGTGTGTGGGGAGGAATGTGTATATTCCCCCTTTTTAAATTTTAATAATTGGGTCTTGAGTGTTCTATTGGCATGTACCACTATGCCTTGCCCTTGTGGATTATAGGGGATTCCGGTAGTATGAGAAATGTGAAACGTGGAACAAAATTGGGCAAAAAGTTTGCTAACATAAGCAGGGCCATTGTCAGTCTTAATAGATTTGGGAATGCCCATGGCAGCGAGGGCTGCAAAGCAATGAGCTATAACATATCGAGCTGCTTCTCCTGATCGGGCTGAGGCAAAAATAAAACCAGAGCATGTGTCCACTATAACGTGCACATAAGCCAAATTTCCAAAAGAAGGGATGTGTGTGACATCCATTTACCATAACTGTCCAGCAAACCTCGGGATTCACACCCTCAGCAAACCTCGGGGATTCACACCCTCAGTAGGAGGAGAGTGAAACTGAGGACAAATAGGACAGTTTTTTACTATTTGTCGAGCCGTTTTTGTAGACAATGAAAATTGGCGATGTAAACTTTGGGCATTTCGATGATGAAGGTATGGGAAGTGGCAAACACGGAAGCAGGAGACAATAAAGGAAAGGCAAAAAATCACGTAGCATCATCAGCAAGGGCATTGCCTTCAGATAACGAACCAGGAAGGGCAGAATGAGCACGAATATAAGCAACATAAAAGGGCTCCGTACAAGCACAGATATGCGATTGAATGGCCTGTAAAAGAGTAATTGTGTCAGTGAGAGAGGAGGAAAGAGACAGTATGAAGACTAGCACACCTACATTGATACTCTGGATCGAATGACTGTCAGTGTAAAGATTATAGCGTCTCTTAGGGAGATTAGCAAAAACCTGACAAACTGCAAACAGCTCAACCCGTTGAGCAGAATCATAATATGTCTGAAAACGAGAAACAACACCATTAATGACAGTGACTGCTGTCCCAGAAGAGGAGCCATCTGTGAAAACCAAATCAGCATCCCGCAGAGGTTGAGCACTAGTAACCTGAGGGAAGATAAAAGAATGATTTTTTGCAAAAGTAAGAAGTCGAGAAGGAGGATAATGGGAGTCTATTTGTTCAGCAAAGTGGGCTACAGCCATCTGCCACACAGGGCATGTTTCCCAGAGCCAAGTCATCTGAGGAGCAGTGTAAGGAACTACAATTAAAGCAGGTTCATGGCCAAAAAGTTCCCCAGCTCACCGCCGACCCTTGACAATGAGGAGAGCAACAGATTCATAATATGGGGTTACAGTGCATTGTCGCAAGGATGGTAAGTGTAGCCATGCCACCGGTCCCTGTTGCCAAAATATACCTGTTGGTAAGTAGGGAGTGGGCAATATGAGAAGTGACTAAGGATCAGTAAAAGAAATACGAAAAATCTGTTGTTGGGCAATAGCCTCCTGGACCAGCTGCAACACAGCTAGAACTTCTGGGGTGAAATGCCTTGGAGATCAAGGGTCAGAATCTCCTTTCAGTATATCAAAAAGTGGCATTAGTTGAGCAGTAGAAATACCCAAGGAGGGACGTAACCAATTGATGTCTCCCAACAACTTTTGAAAATCACTAAGGGTTAATAAAGAATCCAAACAAATTTGCAACTTCTGCATGCGTACATTGCATCCTTCTATTAGTCTACCAAGATATTCATATGGGGCTACAGTCTGGACTTTTTCTGAAGCAATAATAAGTTCAGATTGCTGAAGGGCAGATTGTAGGTTCAAAAACACAACCTTAAGTTGTTCTGGATCGGGATGAGCAACAAGGATGTCATCTATGTAATGAATGATGTAGGCTTCAGGAAAACATGATCAGACAGGCCTGAGAACCTTGGCCACAAAAGTTTGACATAATGTGGGACTGTTGGCCATGCCTTGGGGTATGGTTTTACCTTGGGGTAAAACCTTCCATTGAAATATCTGAGCTGGTTGCTGAAAAATTAATAGCAGGCAAAGAGAAAGCAAAACATTTACGGTCCTGAGGGAAAAGTGGGATATTGAAAAAACAATCCTTTAAGTCTATAACAAACAAGTGATAGTCAACAGGGATGGCCACTGGCGAGGGCAGGCTGGGCTGCAGAGGCCCCATAATTTCCCTGGAGTGATTTACTGCCCGTAAATCTTGTAGTAAATGCCACTTCCCTGATTTTTTCTTAATTACAAAGATAGGAGTGTTCTAAGGACTGTTGGAATGCTCAATGTGTCTGACTAGAAGCTGCTACTGAACAAGCGCTTTGGCCACTGCAGACTTTCTTCAGAGAGTGGCCACTGCTCCACCCATACAGGATCATTAGATAACCAAGTAATGGGATCAACAGTTTCCTGATGGGGCTCAGGAGAAGCAGTGGCCATTAGTGAAAAGCCTCAGGGTGATCTAAACCAAACCTCCCATTTTTTATGGGGGGAGTTAAGAGATATTGCATTCCTTGATTAGACCTTCCCAATCCTTGGTTTGGTAAAAATCCTTGATTAAACATTTGAGAAGTGACCAGAGGGCTGGGGCTGTAAAGTAACACCCCAAAGCTTGGAGGACATCTTGTCCAGAGATTAAGTGGTAGAAAGGGAAGTACATAAGGTGGAAAGACTCCTTCATGATCTTCATTATCTGTCCACCTAAGTAATTGGCTACTTTGTAATGGAGATTTGGACTGTTCAATACCTTGCAAAGATGTCATAGTCTCCTGAAGAGGCCAAGAAATTGGCCAGTGAACCTGACTAATGACAGAGACATCAGCCTCTGTATCTAATAAACCCCAGAAGGTCTTGCCTTCTATATGCAAAGAATACTCAGGTTGCTTTTCCCCAATGGTCTGCACCCACTAGGCATGGGAATGGCTTGTGGACGCATCTCTGGGATTAATACAAGGTGGGAGAAGGAACTGAGGTCTAGTCCAGTACTCCCTGGGGTGGCACGGTAGAGATCACCGATCCATTGGGTTGATGACTTCCCTGAGGAGATAAGCTGGGCATGGGCTGTGGGGGGGGGGG
>NW_007177010.1:32461-44496 GCF_000164805.1 Carlito syrichta
GGGGGGGGGGGTAGATGGACATAGCCCCAATTGTTTGAGGGGCCCGGGGCTGGCCATTCTGGAAGTTTCCCGACAGGGGATTTTCATTTGCATCCATCTTGGTGTGGCATTCATTAGCCCAGTGAATTCCCCGCTTGCATCATGGGCACACAGATGTAGGATGGCCCCTTCTGGGCAGGGGTCCTGAATTGGGGTTATGAGTGGGGCATTCCCTGCTGAAATGACACAATTGCCCACAATTGAAGCAAGCGCCTCGGGTTCCTCCATTGTCAGATTTCATAACATTAAAATTTTTATGGGGAGGAGTACCTTGCAAAGCTGCAGCCATGGTCATCCCCTGCATATAGACAGGACCAATGTCAGCACACAAGCGAATATAATCTGACAGATCCCCCTTCTTATGATAGGGATGAACGGCCACTTGGCAGGCAGGATTGGCATTTTCATAGACCAGTTGTTTTACCAAAAGAGTTGCTGCTTCTCCATCTACCACCAATCGACCCACAGCTTGCAGCAGTCTAGATACAAAATCTTGGTAAGGTTCATCAGGTCCCGGACGTATTTTGGAATGCTGCTCTGTCTTAACTCCAGCCGATGGTAGTCAGTGCCATACTCCTGATGCTGTTCCACTGATCTGACTGTACGCAGCTCGGGGATATAGGATCTGTGCCTCTTGGAGGAGTATACTTCTTGGCCCAAAAGCAAGTCCAAATTAACCATATCCAGTTCACCTCCTCTATTTCTCTCAACTTGCTCTTTGCATCTATCCCAGAAATCTGTCTTCCATAACAGATAGTCCCCGCCCAACAAACATGTCTTTGCAACCATATGCCGAGCAGAGGGAGTCAGATCTTCTTGCAAAATGGTTTCCAGCATAGCTAACATGAATGGTGCTGTGGCTCCATACTGTGCCACAGCAGTCTTAAGGTCCTTCAGGGACTTAAGAGACAAAGTCTGATACTCTCGGACCTCTCTTTCCTGTTCATCAAAGCCTGTAGTGTTTACCGGATAGGTGTGAAATCTTTCCAAATCATCTCCCTGCAGCAAGGCGGACTGAACAGCCTTCTATAAAGGGGAGAGACGTACCAGATGCCTCCTAACATTGGATGGCCGAGTTTGGACAGGAGCCAAAAAAGGAGAAGGCTCAGATCCAGAACCCACGAGCAAGGATCTGGTTGGCACCAGTTGAGGGACCCCTGAGACCCAAGGGGGGCCCTTACCATCTCTGGGAGAAATCTCCTCCTTAGGAATTGAGGAATGATACACCAGTATTGAAGGCACTTCCTCTTTTGAATTCAAAGTGTGACACAAAGGCACCTCCTTCTCTGAAACTGAGTACTTTTTAGTTAAAACAGTAAGCAAATCCATAAGTTGAGCAAAAAAATCAGAAGATAAAGAAGGAGCCTCTTTTGTAGGCAGGCCTGAAGGCACAGGAGATGCAGTCACAGAGGCTCGGGTGATCATAAATCTTATCATTATGATATTGAGCAGCAGCCTCATCCAGCTCCTGCTGGAAATCTCCAGGGAAAAAAAACCTTTTCATCCCTGCTGAACCCTAAGGTAGGGGCTTAGGGGGAGCGTTGCAGCAATGGAAGAATCTGCTCTGCTCTATGTAGTTCATGGAGGGGTCCAAGCAATCCATTACTAGATTCCACAGAGAAAAGGCATCTACTGGCATGGCTTCAGGACTGTGCGCTTGATAAAAATTCTTCTAATTATTGCCCACTTTTTCCCAAGAAGTCAAGTTAACCATCCCAGCCTCAGGAAACCAAGGACATATTTCCTCTATAAACTGTAAAAAAATCTATCTAACTGCCTATCTGTAACCTTAGTTCCTCTAGCTTCCAACATAGATTTTAACATCTGCACAAAGAGAGTGCGTTCCTTAGAATGTAAATGTCCCATGTTTTACTCCCAATGATTAATCCTTTTCTCTCCGTACTTACTCAATGAATGCTGCACAAGAAAAGCCAGCCTCCTTGAGGGTTCCTCTCCAGCTGATACTGTCCCCAGCCTCCACAGAACAGGGTCTGAGGTAGGGGGAGGGAATGAGAAAGAAAGACAAAAGACAGTGGGATTGGGAGGTCTCTCTCCTCAATAGGTGAGAGCCCATTTATTATTTAGCATGCTTCTTATATAGGGCAAAACTATATAAGGGATTATTGTAAAAACAAGCAGTATCAGCTTTTGGGCCAGGCATCTGGGCCAGGTGTGACTGATGTCATGTCACTTTGCTTTATTGTAAAGTAACAAATCAAGGCTAGGGGAGATGAGAGAACCACAGTGGAATTATGTTACTATTAGAAGGCGAGTTGTTCTGTGTTTATCTTTCTGTACCTAGGTCTTTATTGTAGCTAAGACTTTACCTGTACTATGTGCATCCAGATGTGTGGGCATTCAAGACATGGCTTTGTGTAGCAGGCTGCATTCCTCACAGCCTGCCTTTGGCTAGGATGCAGAGCTTCCAAGCGAGACCTTGCCTATGAGCTTGGTGTACTCAAGACCTGCTACAGTGGCAGTGCTTGTCTGTTCCCCACATCACTTCTGTTCTGAGATGAAGGAGTATAGGTTTGGCTCCTTGAACACAACCAAAAGCACAAGGACCTTGTCAGCTTATGCCCTGGTCTTCTTCAGGGTGCATATATGTTTAGGATGGATATTTCTTGTTAATGGATCACAAAAGAAGGCAGCAGACCTCTCAGCAGAAACACTACAAGCAAGAAGGGACTGGAGCCCTATACTCAAAGCTCTCAAAGATAAACAATTTCAACCAGAATTTCCCTTCCAGCCAAATTCAGCTTCATCAATGAAGGAGAATTAAAATCCTTCCCAGACATCCAATCCCTAAGAGATTATGCAGACCAGCTCTACAGGAGACACTTAAAAAGGTATTAGAAGAAAGAAACATAAGAATGACCACACACTTCCAAGAGAATAGCAGAGCACAGAATCAACAGAGAATACAGCACAATAAGAAAGTTAAAAACACACACATACATCAACTCCAAAGCCAAAAAAACAAGCAAAGAAAAAACTTTATAAAAACCTCTTGACAGGGATAAACAATCACAGTTCAATAATCAGCCTGAATGTGAATGGACTAAATGCACCACTGAAAAGACACAGAATGGCAAACTGGATAAGAAACCATGACCTAATTATTTGCTGTATCCACCACTTCTGATTGATTTTCTCCAGTAGGCAGTCAGACCTTTCTCTCTTGCTGACTTTAGGATTTTTTCTTTTGTGCCTACTTTGTGTAGGCAAATTACTATGTGTCTAGGAGTTGGTCTTCTCATTTGATGTCTTGTGGGGTTCTCTGTATATCCTGTACTTGGCTGGTCACATCTCTGGTGAGATGGGGAAAGTTTTCTTGGATTATCTCCTGGAATACTTGCTCCAAGTTGTTCTCCATTTCTCTTTTTTCTTCTAGGATACCAATCAGGCATAGGTTTGGCCTCTTGATATAATCATACATCTCTTGTGGCTTTGTTCTTTCTTTCTGAGTCTTCTTTCTATTATTTACAGATTGGGTTAGTTCCATGTTCTGGTCTTCAAGTTCTGAGATTCTTTCTTCAGTTAGATTATTTTTGTTTTCCATGCTTGTCACCTTGTTATTTATTTCCTGATTGAGATATTTTATGGCCAAAATCTCTGTTACAAGTTTTTTCAGTGTTGCATCTTGTCTTTCTTGAATCTTATTCCCTCTTTCCATCCATTCCCTAATCCCCATTGTATCCTGGTGCCAGTTGTTGGTGACTTCCATTGTTTGAGCACCAAGGTCTGTTTTTTCAGAAGTTTTGTCTTTGGTACACTTGAAATTTCCTGAGGTTTTCCTTTGATTTTTCCTCATTTGTGACAGATCTCTGTTTTTTCTTTAGTTTTGTCATTCAATGTCAGTGGGAGAGGCTTTTCCTTCTGCTGTTTGCTCAGTCCTCTATTCTTTCCTGATCTGGGCTCTAGATTTGTTCTATTTTGAAATAGAATGGTGGATGGGAAACTTTGCTGTCGCTTGTAGTTTTGAAATTCAAATAAAGTAGGAGATGGGGGCACTAGGATTCAGAAACTACTTGCAAATTACAATGTTCACTTATTGTGGTATGTGTTCCCTGAGACCCACTCCCCACCACCACTCTATATGATGATGCAAAGCAGAAATCAATGCAAAAAATAATTCAATACACAAACACACACGCACACACCAAAACAAACTGGAATAATAACAAAGTGTAATGAAACAAACAAGAACAACAACAACGATAACAAAAAAACCAAGAAAACTAAACACACACACACACACACACACACACACACACACACACACAGGCCTGGCACAAAGTGAATAGAGAAGATAAACAGAAAGACCAGGGAAAAAAAGGAATTCAGATCAAACCCTCACACATATATTGAAACACACCTTAAACTATAAAAAATGAAAATAAAAAAGCCCAGAAGAACAGAAGAGCAAAAAGAAACCAACAACAAAATTGAAAGATGAACACTCAAATCATTCACATACATACATAAACAGAAAATGAGAAATAAAAGAAGAAAGAAACAGAAAAAGAAAAACAAATTTTGAAGAGATGCTTATCAAACCCTCACATACACATTCATGCACAAAGGAAAAATATTTTTAAAAATAGATGAACTAACAAACAGGCAAAGAATTTTAAAAACAAAAAAATTAAAAATAAAAAACCCTTCCCTCTTGTGGCAGGCTCTGTCATTGTTCCTCTAATCAGGTCTTTCCTGCAGAGTCACCCCTTTCACTCACTTCTCAGTTTCTGGACAGGGAAGGAGGAGGGGCAGTGGAGGTGGGTGTGGCTGCAGTCCTCCCTTCCCACTCTCGTATGGTCAGGGAAACCTCCTCTGGTGAGGAGGTGTGGGATTGTCTCTTCCTCAGGTATGTACTCATGGGGGGTTCCCCAGACACACCTATCCTAGAATGGAGTTCTCCTTTTGCTGCTGACATCCAGCTTTGTGGGTCCGATGTTCAGAGTATTGCTGGGGAGGAGGGAGTTTGGGTCAGCCCCAGACTCACTACTCATCTCTTTGAAGTCCTTCCTCATCCTTTTCTGGCCACACCGTTTGTCCTGTGGCTGGGTTAGGGTAGGGGGTGGGGTGCCTGGAACTCAGCACTTGTCAGGTCTCTCTGAAATTTGTGCTTTCAGGATAGTCCCTCTGGGTCATGATCAATCCCTGAGTAGTTGATCCGCCAGTCAGAGATTGTGTCTGTTACTCCGTGGTGAGCAAGTTGGAGCACCTTCCTGCCCCGCCTTCAAAATGGTAGTGGGGCACCTCTCTTGTCTTCTTCCATGGGACTTTGCCTCTGGCCTCTCTCAACAGCCCCTGCTGCCAGTGCCCTGCCAAGTGCTGAAGTTGTGAGGCAAAACCTAGAGTTGCCAGCCTCTCCTGCCAATGGTGAGAGAGAATCTGGGGTGATAGTCTCTCCCTACTGCTTTTCAAAGGAAAACTTTTGTCCTTTTAAAGAAAAATGGCAATTGGCTTCTGTGACCTGGGAAGAGCTAGGGACCAAGCAGAGAAGCTGCAGTGCCAGCTATTGCTCTGGGGCCTGGTCGCTTTCTCTTGAGCCCCCACTTAGACAATCTCTCCCAGCATTTTCTTCCCAGGAAGGGTTTTGTTGATTAAAAAGAAAAGGAAAGAAAGAAAGAAAGAAAGAAAGAAAGAAAGAAAGAAAGAAAATAGTGCTCAGCTTCTGTGTCTCAGGAATTGATAGATTCCAAGTCCAGCAGCTGAGGCACCAGCCGCTGTACCAGGAAAGCCCTGGCCACCAGCTCCCTAACCCTCACTCAGTCAGCCACTCACATGTCCACTAGCTCACCAGCATGTACACAAAATTTTCCATACACTCACTCACTCACATTGGGACTTGCATAGTCTGACTGGCTCACCCACCATCTTCCTGACTCTTATGTCTGTTTTTTTTTAGAGTCAAGGACTCACTCTGTCACTCAAGTTAGGAGTACAGTGGCATAAGCATAGCTCACTGAACTCTCAAATTCCTGGACTCAAGCAACCCTTCTGCCTCAACCTTCTAAGTAACTAGGACTACAAGTATGCATCACTGTACATAACTAATTTTCCTTCTTCTTCTTTTTTTTTAGACACAAAGTCTTGCTATATTGTCCAGGTTAGCCTTAAACTCCTGGTCTGAAATGATCCTCCCATCACGGCTTTCATTTTGGAGTTCTGAGACTTGAGTGCCCTACCAATGGCACTCTTACTGTTATGGACACTTACCCAGATGTCTCATAACTCAAATTGAACACCTTTGTAGAAGACTGCAGTCTGTTAGATGGGATGAGATGTGGAGACATCACTTGGATCCCCAATTATTTTTGGCCACCATTTGACATACCAAATTTGGGGAGAGGACTAGAAGAATTTGAGATGGAGACACATGACTATACTATGATTGAAATGCATCATTTCCTAGAGAAGTTTGTTCACAAAGAGGGAGAAAAGGGACAGATTAGTTAATAAGAGATTTTGATTAAGTGTTTAAGCTGCTGCTCACAGCAACAGAAATGCATCAATAGGTGGGACAAGCCAAGGATTACAAAATACATAAATGTTTAATGAACCATAAAGTATTTAAGACAAGATTTTTCATGAACCACATAAGAATCTCCCTCAACCCTCCACAGCAGTGATGCTCATGTAAAAGCAGGAGTCATAATGTCAAGGTGTAGATTAACATGTGGTCATAGAGGAGAGTGGTGAAGATAAGTTGACTGCCAAGAAGGAGGTTTTGCCTCATCTCACATGGGTTTTATGGCTTAGTGAAAAGTTCATCCTTCATGGCTGTGATTACAGCTAAGCTATGAAGAATGGCTAGGATTTGAGGAGGACAGGCTTCTGCTCTGTAACACTCTGTCATAATGCTATGGGTCTATCACTTTTCTGAGCACTAGCCTCCGCAGACCCTATCACTATTTCAAACATAGAAGGTTCTTCTTTAGGAGCAGAGGCCAAGGAATTCTTCTTTCAAGGAGCCCCTACCCTCCAAGCTAACAAGGAAAGTATGCTCTGGTTCATAGAAACCGTGGTCCATCTATCTTCAGACAACATGGATGCCTTAGACACTAAAGAGAAGAAGCCACAGAAGATCAGATATTGACTGCTCATGGGTTTCAAACAGAGGCAAGGATCCCATATTCCATAGCCTGGACATTTTCATAAAGGCAGACGGGGGAATCAATGACCCTTGTCTTTCACCACCATACAGGCACATCTCGGATGTAGGAAACCACTTGCTCTCTACCCTCTCTCCCCACCACACACCCAACAGGAGAAATTACTAGAGCAAAACACCCTCTGCTTGAAGCTCTGTAGCTTAGAAGTGTTCAATCATCTCATCCTGGTTAAGTTGATCCATAAATTAAGTATGCTGGTCAAAGTAGGCCAAGGCCCCTGATCCCCACTGGGTCAACTGAATAGCCACAACATCTCTAGTACTGCTGTTTCTTCAGTAACACCACCAAAGCTACTCTTGACCCCTTTTCCAGACCTATGGAAATAACCTCTCAGATTTCTACCTCAGAGTCCCTGTGTGTTCCTGGTGCTGTCTCTCACTGAGACAAAGCTATAATAACCCCCAAAACATGGAAATGGCATGAAAATAGGCACATAGACTGATAGAACATAAAAAAGTATATAAACAAAAATCCAAACCTTAGTGCCAACTGATTTTAAAAAAATACACCAAGATCACTCATTGGAGAGAGATGATCCCTTCAATAAATGGTGATGAGAAAAGTGGATATCCACATGCAGAATGCAACTAGGCCTTCAAGTTCAAAGAAGATTAATATTTTACATTTAATGACCAGGTCAGATGTGGCTCATGCCTATAATCCCAGCACTTTGGAAGGCTGAGGTGAGAGGATTGCCTAAGCCCATGGGTTTGAGACCAGCCTGGGCAACTTGGTGAGATCTCATCTCTACAATAAGTCAAAATAATTAACTTGTTGTGGTGATGCATGTAGTTCCAGCTACTTGGAAGGCCAAGGCAGAAGGATCACCTGAACCCAGCTGGTCGAGGCTGTGGTGACTGTGAGCGTGCCACTGGACTCCAGCCTGGGCAACAAAGTGAGACTCCAACTCAAAAAAATAAAAATAAAATTAATTTAATGACAAAAACAACAGAAATACTAGTGGGAAACATAGAGCAAATGCTTCATAACTTTGGCCTAGGCCAAGATTTTTCAGATCTTAAAAGCATAAGACAAAAAAGGAAAAACAGACAGATGGGATTGCATCAAGTGGAAAAGCTAATGTATAGCAAAGAAACCTATCAGCAGAGTGAAGAGACTACCTGCAGAAAGGGAAAAAATATTTGCCACCTATGAATATGACAAGAAGTTAATATCCAGAATATATCAGGAACTCAAAAAACTCAATGATGTCAGGTGCAGTGGTTCCTGCCTATAATCACAGCACTTTGGGAGGTCAAGATGAGAGGATAACTTGAGCCTAGGAATTCAAGACCAGCCTGGGCAGCATAGTAAGACTTCATCTCTATAAAAAAATTTAAAAAATAAATTAATTAAACTGGGTATGTTAGTATATATCTATAGTCCCAACCTCTCAGGAAGCTGAGGCAGAAGAAGTGCCTGAGTTCAGGTCAAGGCTGTGGTGAGCTGTGATTGTGTCACTGCCCTCCAGCCTGTGCAAAAAAGCAAGAACTTGACTCAAAAAAAAAAAAAGCCAAACCTTCAATGGCAAGAAAACAGCCTGATTAAAAAGTAAACAAAAAACCTAAATAAACATTTCTCAAAAGAAGACATACAAACTGGCATCATGTACATAAAAAAACAAACAAACTACTCAACATTACTAGTTATTAGAAACACGTAAATCAAAACCACAATAAAATACTATCTCATACTAATTAGAATATTAGTAAGCAAACAAAAAAACCACAAATGCTGGTGTGGGTGTGGAGAAAGGGGAACTCTTTACACTGTTAGTGGGACTACAAATTAGTACATCCATTGTGTAAAACAGTATGGAGTTTCCTCAGAAAATTAAAAATAAAACTACCACATGATCCAGCAATCACACTACTGGCCATATAGTCAAAGAAAATAAAATCAGTATGTCAAAAAGATATCTGCACCCCAGTGTTTATTGCGGCACTATTCTTTTTTTGTTTTTTGGTTTTTTTTGAGTTGGAGTCTTACTCTTGTCACCCAGGCTGGAGTACAGTAGCTCATGGCCACTGCAGCCTCTACCTGCTGGACTTCAGTGATCCTTCCACCTCAACCTTCCAAGTAGCTGGAACTATAGATGCACGCCACCATGCCTGGCTAGTTTTTGTGATATATTGTAGAGACAAGGTCTCACCAGGTTGCCCAGGCTGGTCTCGAACCCCTGGGCTCAGGCAATCCTCTCACCTTGGCCTCCCAAAGTGTTGGGATTACAGGTTGAGCCACGGGGCCCTGCCTGCATCACTATTCTTAATAGCCAAGATATGGAATCAACCTAAGTGTCTATCAATGGATGAGTAGATAAAGAAAATGTGGCATATATACACAAAGGAGTAATATTTAGTCATAAAATTAATAAAATCCTGTCATTTGTGGTAACATGAATGAGCCTGGAAGACATCATGCTAAGTGAAAGAAGCAAGGAACAGAAGGTCAAACACCACATGATATCATGTAGAATTTAAAATAGTTGATATCATAGATTTAGAAAGTAAAATAGTGGTTAACAGAGTCTGAAAAGGATGAAGGAGCAGATGGGGAGACATTGGTTATGGGAACAAAATTACAGTTAGATAGGAAGAAAAAATTCGGTGTTCTATTTTATAGTAGAATGATTAGGGTTGACACTGTTGCACTATATTTTTCAGAACAGTTAGAAGGCAGCATTTTGAACGTCCTCACCACAAATAAATAAAAAATACATGAGGTAATAGACATCTAAATGTCCTGATTTGATCAATCCTCAATGTATACAGGTATCAAATTGTTCTATTATATTTCCAAATATGTACATATGTTATATGTCCATTTAAAAAATAATTAGAGGCTGGGGCCGGTGACTCAATCTGTAATCCCAGGGCTTTGGGAGGCCGAGGTGAGTGGATTGCCCAAGCCTGTGGGTTTGAGACCCACCCGGGTAACTTGGTGAGACCTCAGCTCTACAATAAATAAAAAAAAAAAATCAGCCAGGCATGGTAGTGCATGCCTGTAATTCCAGCTACTCAGAAGGCTGAGGCAGAAGGATCGCCGGAGCCCAACTGGTGGAGGCTGTGGTGGCCAGGAGCGTGCCACTGCACTCCAGTCTGGGCAACCCCCAATAATAATAATAATAATTGGAAATAAATAATGCTAAAATTCATATAGACCTAAAGGCCCTGCGTATCCCAAGCAATCCTGGGAAGTATAAACAAAGATGGAGACATCACACTCCTAGATTTCAAATTACATTGCAAAGTTATAGTAATCCAAATAGTATGGTACTGGAATAAAAACAGGAACATAGACCAATGGACAAAAATAGAAACCCAAATATATATAAATGGCACCCAAAAAAAATCAATGGGAAAGGGAGCATCTGTTCAGTAAATTGTTTTGAAAAAACTGGTTATCCATATGAAAATGAATGAAATAGGATCCTTGCATTACACAACACACAAAAATCAACTCAAAGTGGATTAAAGACAAGAAATGAAACCATGAAACTTTTATCTAGGTTGAAAAATGAAAGAAGAGAGGGAGGGGGAGGGTGGGGAAGGAAGGGAAGGAGGGAAAGAATGAAGGAAGGAGGGAGAGGGGGCAGAAGGAAGAAAAGAGAGAAGAAGGAAGGAAGGAAGGAGGGGAAGAGGAGTGTAGCAGAGGGGAGGGAAGTGGAGGGAAGGGAAAAAAGAGGGAGAAAAAAGGAAAAAAGGAAGAGGGAAGAAAAGGGAAGAAAGAAATGAAAGAAAAAGCTCACTGGTAATAAAATACTTGGGAATGATTTTTTTTTATTGGGCACCAAAATCATGGGCAATGAAAGCAAAAATAAACATGTGGGACTACAGAAAACTGCAAGTCCTCTGCACAGCCAAGGAAACAACCAAATGAAAAGGTGTTGGGAGCCATTTTAAAAATAGCAGCCATCTTATATAAGCCTTCTTCTTCCTCCTCCAAAAAGCCCGCGCCCGCCAAACCACAACACCCCTCCCACCTCCTCTCCTCATACCACCCCACTACTCTTCCTCCTATCATAAGCCGCCACACGCCCTATTTCAGCCCGCCCCTCTTTGCTATGTATATAAGCAATCGCCTAACAATAAAATTTGGAGGCTTGATCAGAACACTGTCTTGCCTCCATTCTGCGTGTCTCCTGTCTCTTTCTCTCTTGGTCTCTCTCTCTCTTTTCACCAGCAGCAGGTAGTCCTCCTCGTGCCCACGTTTTACTTGTCCCGCTGGTCGGGACACCTGGCGCCCGACGTGGGGCTCGAGGCACGGAACGGCGCTGCTGGCACCTACTCGGAGGACGCCCCGGCCGGGCACACCCTGAGCTCCTGAGCTCGCTTCGAGCCCGTGGGTGATCAACCCGCGGGATAAGACTCGATCTTGATCGTCGCTGGACTAGCCGCCCCAGCGGACATCGGAACGGTGAGTAGGTGATTATCATGGGACAGGAATTGAGCTCTCACGAGCTCTTCCTTAGGGGACTTAAGGATTCCCTCAAGATGCGCAGAATTAAGGCTAAAAAGAAAGATCTACGCAGTTTTTTCAATTTCTTGACTGACGTATGTCCCTGGTTCCCTCAAGAGGGCACCATTGATCATAAATGCTGGAAACGGGTTGGTGACTGTCTCAATGATTATTATCGTACCTTTGGCCCTAGCAAGGTCCCCGTGTCTACCTTTTCCTACTGGAATTTAATTAATGACATTTTAGAAACCCATTCTCAGGACCCAGATATCAAAGACGTAATACAAACGGGGGAGACAGCCCTTAAGGACAGTTCTCACCCCCCCTCAGTTTGCCCCTCTGTTGCCATAGGCATGC
>NW_007177011.1:0-3393 GCF_000164805.1 Carlito syrichta
TTTCACTTTTAAGTGTGTCACATGACAAGAACTTCTCTGTTTTTACTGTACCTGTGAGCAATCTTCCTCTGTGAAGGGTGCATTCATGACTATGTCACCTCTATGATGAGAACCTCAATGACTTGTCCTCCTTTTTGATGGGTGTCTTTGTGGCTGGTCCTACTCTGTGATGTGTGACCCATGTCTGGCCCTCCTCTTGAATGGGTTACCCATGTAATAGCCCTTCTCTCTAATGGGTGCACCCACATTAGGTTCTTCTCTATGATGAGTGTACCAGTGATTGACCTTCCTATATGACGGGCGCCAAAGTTACAACTTTGTTATGGTCGTCACAAGACTGGGTCTCCTCCATAATTGGTGCACCAGGGATTGGTTCTTTTCTCTGATGGGTGACTTCATGACAGACCCTTTTCTATGATATGTGCAAAAGTGACAGTCTCCACTTTGTGATGAATGCCACAGTGACTGACTGCCTTCTGCTATTGTTGTCACAGTGAATAACCTCTTTCTGTGGGGGCCCAGTGACTGGCCCTCCTCTATAATATGTGCTCCAGTGACTCTCATTCTTCTTTGACAAGTAACCCAGTGACTGGCCCTCTTCTGTGATGTTTGCCTCAGTGACAATTTCTCCTCTGTGATCAATTGCACAGTGACTGGCCTTAACCCATAATGGGTGCCCCAGTGGCTAGACCTTCTCCATTATGGGTGTCCCAATGAGCAGACCCACTCTGATTTGTGTCCCAGTGACTGGTACTCCTCCACAATGGTCGTCACAATCACTAGTCTTCCTCTGTGATGGATGACCCACTTGCTGAGCCTCTTCATAATGTGTGCCTGAGTGACTAGCCCTTCTTTGTAATAGGTGTCCCTGTGACTGGACCTCCTGTGTGGTTTACCAAGTACTGCCTTCTCCATCATTGGTGTCATAGCGACTTGCCCTCTGCTGTGATGACTGCCACAGTGACAAGCCCTCTTCTGTGATGAGTGCCCATTGATTTGCATTCTTCTGTAATATGTCTTTGTGACGGAACCTCCTCTCTAGTGGGTTCCACAGAAACTGGTCATGCTCTTTGGTGGGTTCCACAGTGACAGCATCTCCTCTGTGATGGATTCCCTAGTGAAGGACCCTCTTTTGTGATGGCTGCCACAAAGATACGCCCTCATCTTTTATGGTTGTCCCAGTGACAATCTTTCCTTCAGGGTGGTGCCTCACCATATAGCACACATCTGTGATGGGTGACAAGTCCTCCTACAATATGGGTGCCCCAGTACATGCTGTCCTCTGTGATGGGTGCCCCCAATAAGTGGCCTTATCAAGGATCAATGACCAAGTGACTGGGCCTCCTCCATATCAGTGCCCAGTGACTGAACTTCCTCCATTAAGGGTACCCCAGTGATTGACCCTTATCCATAATGTTTCCTGACTGACTAGCCCTGCTCTGTAATGAGTGTCCCATTTACTGGGTCTCCTACATAATGTGTGCCCCTGTGACTGGACCATCTCTCTGATGGATGTTCCAGTGATTGACCCTCCTCCATAATATGTGCCCCAATGAATAAGCCTCCAATGTGATTTCTGCCTCAATGATTGGCAATCCTCCAAGATGGGTGTCACTCCTCTTTGATAAGTGCCCCAGTACTGGCCCTCCTCTCTGATGTGAGTTACAGTGACTGGGACTCCTCCATAATAGATGCTCCATTGACTGGGTATCCTCTGTAATAGGTACCTCAGTGACAAGTCCTCCTCTAAATTGAGTCCCTTACTGACTAGTGCTCTCTGTGATGGGTTTTCCAGTAACAGAGTGTTATGAATAATTGGCGTCACCGTGACTATGCTTCTGTGATGGACAGAGCAGTGACTGGCTCTTCTATAAAGTTGGTGTCCCAGTGATTGGCTCACTTCTGTGATAGATCCCCCAGTGAATGGGTCTCCTCCCTAATGAGTGCTCAGAGACTGGCTTCTAAGAAAAAAGACCCAGTAACTGATATTCCTCTATAGTGGGTATCATACATATTTTTCCTCTTCTGTGAGGGTTGCGCCAGTACTGACCCTCCTCTGATTGGAGCCTCATTGACTGAGCCCTTCCTAAAGGGTGCCCCAGTGATTGGCTCTCCTCTGTGATGGATGCCTCAGTGACAAGTCTTTGAGATGTGAGCAAGAATGCCTGGCTGTATTTTGTGTTGGGTGTCTCAGTGACTGTCTCGCCTCTGTGACGGGTATCCTAGTCACTGACTCTCTTCTGAGATGGTTGTCCCAGTGGCTGGCTCTTCTCTCTGATGGGTGCTCCAATGAGTATCCTTCTTCTGTAATGACTGTTGCAGTGAGTAACCCTCCTCTATATGTGCCCCAGTAACTCATACTCTTCTGTGATGGGTACCCCAGTGAAAGGCTCTCTTCTGTGATTGCCCCTTGATATTGATTCTCAGTGACTGGCCCATTTCATTGATGGTGGTCCCAATGATTAATTCTCCTCTTTGATGGGTGTCACACTTACTGGGCCACCTTCATAATGGGTTCCCTGTGACTGGTTCTTCTTTCTGATGGGCATCTCAGTAACTGGGCCTCCTCCATAATATGTGACCCAATGACTAGATCTCCTTACCATTGACTGGTTTGCATTCATGATGGGTGACTCAGTGACTATACCTCCTCTATTCTGGGTGTCACAGTGCTTGGACCTTCTCAAAGCGTGCACCATTGACTGTGCCTCCTATGAGATTGGTGCTTCAGTGACTGGCCATCTTCTGTGATGGGTGCTGTAGTGAAAGCCCACTCCTATGATGGGAGTCCTAGGAACTAAACCTCCTCCAAAATGGCCGCCCAAGTGATTAACCCTCCTATGTGATGGGTGACCATTTTCTTGGCCTCCACCATAATGTTTGTACCAGTGACTGTCCTTCCTCTTTGATGGGTATCCCAGTGTCTTTACCTTTTTTTACTAGGAACTTATTTCATAGAAACTGCACTTTGGTACCCTAGTGACTGACTGTCCTCCATTTGGGTTCCTCAGTTAATAGCCCTTCTGTGTAATGAGTGTTTCAGTAACTTGGCTTTCTTTATAATTCGTGTCCCAGTGACTAGCCCATCTCTTTGATGAGGGCACGAGTGACTGAATCTCCTCTGGGATGACTATCCCAGTGACTGACTCTTCTCTGTGATAGATGCCACAGTGAATGTGTCTCTGCAATACTAGGAGCCCCAGTGACAGGGTCACCACTATGAAAAATTCCCTGATGTCTCATCCTCTGAGATTGCTGCCACAGGGATTTTGCCTGCTCTGTGATGAAAGCACAGTCACTGACTTTCTCTATGATTGAAACCCTATTGTCTGAGCCCTCCTAATGGGTATCCTAATGTCTTGTCCACTACTGTGATGGGTGCCTTGTGACTGG
>NW_007177012.1:0-666 GCF_000164805.1 Carlito syrichta
ACTCAGACAGCTGAATCAATCCGTTTGCTAACTAGCTAGCCTGCTGACTCAACCAGTTGACTTAACACGTTAGTTAACTAGCTAACTACCTGACTCCATCTGCTGACTTAACCTGTTAGCTAATTACCTAGTTAGCTGTCTTAACCAGCTAACTAAATTAGAAAGCTGACTTAACTTGTTGACTTAGCTAGCTGACTTAACTATTTAGCTAGCTGACTTAACTGGCTCACCTAACTAGTTAGCTAGCAACTTAACTACCTCAATTAAATAATTAGCTAAATATTTAGCTGGCTAAACAGCTAGCTGAGTTAAATATTTCGTTAACAAGTTAGGTTGCAGATTATGTAGCTGACTTAAATAGTTAGTTACTAGTGAGCTAGCTTAGTTTGGTGACTTAGCTAGCTAGCTAGTTAGCTAGCTGACTTAGCTAGCTGACTTAACTAGTTGGCTAACGAGATAGCTAGCTTACTTAATGGTTGGTTAATGAGTTAGCTAATTTTTTTTAACTATTTGGTAAACAAGTTAGCTAGCTGTCTTAATTAGTTGGGTAATGAGTTAGCTAGGTGGCTTAACTTGTTGGCTAACGATTTGGCCGACTACTTATCTAGTTTAACACATTGGGTGACTACTCGTCCGACTTGTTTGATGGCTTAACTAATTGGCCAC
>NW_007177013.1:0-718 GCF_000164805.1 Carlito syrichta
TACATTTATTTTGTATCCTGAGACTTTGCCAAAGGCCTTTATAAATGTAAGGAGGCCTTTGACAGATTCTCTTGGGTTTTCGAGGTACACAATCATATCATCTGCATAGACAGATAACTTGACTTCCTCTTTTCCTATTTGAATACCTCTGATTGCCTCCTCTTCTCTGATTGCTCTAGCCAGGACTTCCAATACTATGTTGAACAGGAGGGGTGAGAGTGGGCATCCATGTCTTGTTCCAGTTTTCAGGGGAATTGGTTCCAATTTTTGTCCATTTAGAAGTATGCTGGCTGTGGGTTTCTCGTAGATGGCTTTTACTATTTTGAGGTATGTTCCCCATATGCCTAGATGTTCAAGGGTTTTTATCAAGAAGGGGTGCTGGTTTTTATCAAAAGCTTTTTCTGCATCTAATGATATGATCATGTGGTTTTTGTTTTGACATCTGTTGATGTATTTAATTACATTTATGGTTTTACAAATGTTGAACCAGGCTTGCATCCCAGGAATGAAGCCTACTTGGTCATGGTGGATGATTTTTGAGATGTATTGCTGAATCCAGTTTGCTAGGATCCTGTTGAGAATTTTAGCATCTATGTTCATCAAAGATATTGGCCTGTAGTTCTCTTACTTTGTTGGATCTTTACCTGGCTTGGGTATCAATGTGATGTTGGCTTCGTAAAATGATGTGGGGAGAGTTCCATCTTTTTCAATCGCCTGG
>NW_007177014.1:0-501 GCF_000164805.1 Carlito syrichta
CTTTGTCAAAGGTTGAAAGATGAATTTTGTATTCCAGGATCTGTCCTGTTCCATTGGTCTATGTGCCAATTCTTATACCAGTACCAGACTGTTTTGGTTACTGCTGCCTTGCAGTAAAGTTTAAAGGTTGGATGTGTGATACCTCCCACTTTGTTCCTTTTGTTGAGAACTGTTTTGGCTATTCATGCTGCTTTTTGCTTCCATGTAAATTTTTGTATTGTTTCCAGGTCTGAGAAAAATGATGTTGGTAATTTGATGAATATGGCACTAAATCTGTAGATTGCCTTGGATAGAATGGGCACCATAACAGTATTGATTCTTCCAATCCACGAGCATGGGATGTTTTTTCATTTGTTTGTGTCATCCTTTATTTCTTTGAGTAGCATTTTGTAGTTCTCATTGTAAAAGTTTTTCCCTTATCTAGTTAGGTGGATGCCAAAGTATTTGTGTGTGTGTGTGTGTGTGTGTGTGTGTGTGTGTGTGTGTGTGTGTGTGTGTAAC
>NW_007177015.1:0-786 GCF_000164805.1 Carlito syrichta
CATCAGAGTTGTCATCGTATTCCCCTTGATGTCCTGAATGCCATCAAAATATCTTTCTTTCAAAATTTCCTCTATCTTTGGGTAAATAAAAAAGTCACTGGGGACAAGGTCAGCTGAGTAGGGAGGGTGTTTCGATACAGTTATTTGTTTACTGGCTAAAAACTCCCTCATTGTGTTATGCGGGCTGGTGCACTGTCGTGATGCAAGAGCTCCTTCAGGACCATATTTGCACACACCTTTCTCATGCTAAGATCTTTCTGACTCTTTCTCTATCGATGTTTATTTAGTCTGCTATGCTTCTCACAGTCAGCCGGCGATTTTGATGCACAGTTCAACCCACTTCTGTGATATTTTCACAAGTTCAGCTTGTTGCTGGCCATCCTGCCCTCTCTTCATCAGTGATGCTTGCTGTCCCTTGAGAAAAGATTTTAATCCATGTGTACACTGCCATTTTTCATGGCATTATCCCCATGAAATTGAACTAACATGGCACTGATTTCACTTCCACTCCTGCCAAGTTTAGCAAGAAACTAAATGTTTGTTTGTCACTCTCATTCGAGCTCTGACAATTTCACGATGGCACACCAAAGTGTTTGATAATAATGAACACCCCTCACTCAGCAAGACACAGCCACAGGCCGACACAAACATGGCTGTGAGACACTGATACACCAAGATTATGAAACCTTGCCAGGTTGTTTGTACAGGGCTGTCAAGGTAAGTGCACGGTGGCCTGACCGCGAACTTAATTGTCAGACCACAAGAACCACATGGACCTGGAACTGG
>NW_007177016.1:0-740 GCF_000164805.1 Carlito syrichta
CAACCCCCTCAGGTCCCCGTCCAGTGTGGGAGTTTCTCTGTCCTCTCAATAACTACTGTTTTACAAAAAAAACCCAAAAAACTGCCTCGTTTAGTGGATTCTTGAATGGTCACTTATCCCTGGAGAAGTTTTTGAATAGGTGTGAAAACATGGTTTTCTTCACTCATTTGGAATGAAATCCACCATGTCTATCACTTTTGAGAGCAATGAACACAAGCCCTTGAAGCCTAACGATTGCTCAGTAGTCAATGTCCCTCCCTGTATGATGTCAAAGTTCTGAGACTGATGTCATAAATGACAATTTGAAATGCAGGTTTCCCTGACTTTGCTTACTTGTTTAATGTAAAAATTAGCCTTTAGGCAATCTACAGATTCAATGAAATCACCATTAAGTGAACATCATTCTTCTCAGACCTAGAAATTACAATTAAGGATTCATATGAGCCGAGCTTGATGGCTCAGCCTGTAATCCCGCTCCTTTGTTAGGCTGAGGTGAGTGGACTGCCATAGCATGCGGGTTCGAGAACCACTTGGGTAGCAAGACATCATTTCTAGAATAAATGAAAAAATTAGTCTGGTGTGGTAGTGCATGCCTGTGAATCGGTTATAGGGAAGACTGAGGCGGAAGGATCTCTGTAGCCCAACAGGTCGAGGCTGCGGTGGCCGTGAGCAGCTACTGCACTCCAGACTAGGCAACACAATGAGACTACAATTCAAAAAAAACGAATTCACATGAAACT
>NW_007177017.1:0-716 GCF_000164805.1 Carlito syrichta
GTGGGAGTTTCTCTGTCCTCTCAATAACTACTGTTTTACAAAAAAAACCCAAAAAACTGCCTCGTTTAGTGGATTCTTGAATGGTCACTTATCCCTGGAGAAGTTTTTGAATAGGTGTGAAAACATGGTTTTCTTCACTCATTGGGAATGAAATCCACCATGTCTATCACTTTTGAGAGCACTGAACACAAGCCCTTGAAGCCTAACGATTGCTCAGTAGTCAATGTCCCTCCCTGTATGATGTCAAAGTTCTGAGACTGATGTCATAAATGACAATTTGAAATGCAGGTTTCCCTGACTTTGCTTACTTGTTTAATGTAAAAATTAGCCTTTAGGCAATCTACAGATTCAATGAAATCACCATTAAGTGAACATCATTCTTCTCAGACCTAGAAATTACAATTAAGGATTCATATGAGCCGAGCTCGATGGCTCAGCCTGTAATCCCGCTGAGGTGAGTGGACTGCCATAGCATGCGGGTTCGAGAACCACCTGGGTAGCAAGACATCATTTCTAGAATAAATGAAAAAATTAGTCTGGTGTGGTAGTGCATGCCTGTGAATCAGGTTATAGGGAAGACTGAGGCGGAAGGATCTCTGTAGCCCAACAGGTCGAGGCTGCGGTGGCCGTGAGCAGCTACTGCACTCCAGACTAGGCAACACAATGAGACTACAATTCAAAAAAAACGAATTCACATGAAACTATAAGCAATCAAG
>NW_007177018.1:0-548 GCF_000164805.1 Carlito syrichta
CCAGGGCCCTGGTAACTCACACATGAACTCCAAAATTGTACCCCTTTAACTAACATCCATCAGCTTTTTAAAAAATATGAATCTCTAGTGATATGAAAGAGTTCATTCTTCTCCCAGGGGCTGTCTCATACACTCTCACTTTGATGCCATTGTTCCATCTCATTTAAAAAAAGACCAAACCAAACAAAAACTGTTCTTCTGAAGCACAAACTGCTCAACTCTAACCTCTTTTTTTATCCTACCCCTTTCATCCAATGACATTTGGAACTTTTCTGCATATATATATATATATATATATATATATATATATATATATATTTTTTTTTTTTTTTTTTTTTTTTTTTTAAACATGTGGGGCACAACCCAGGGTTAGGTGTACAGATGTTCTTGTGTATGCTTTTTGTTTCTTTCTTTCTTTCTTTTTTTTTGAATTGGAGTTTCACTCTGTCACCCAAACTGAAAAGAAGAGGCCGCTCCTGGCCACTGCAACCTCAACCTGCTGGGCTCCGGCGATCCTTCCGCCTCAACCTTCCGTGTAGCCGGAATTA
>NW_007177019.1:0-875 GCF_000164805.1 Carlito syrichta
ACCCGCAGGCTCAGGCCATCCACTCACCTCAGCCTCCCAAAGGCGCGGGATGACAGGCTGAGCCACCGAGCCCGGCGTAAAAACCTTTTTATCTGGAGTTCTCGGCCGGTTAGAAATCACAGGACATATACCATTTATATATGTACGTATTTGTTTATTTACATAGATAATCGCATATATATGATAATCACATATAGATTTTGCTATAACAGAGTCGACATTAAAGTGACCGATGTCTGCTTCCTTTTGTCCTTTGTTGTGTAACTTGCCTTGGTTTGGGAAGGAGGATAGCACAGCTGACACAGAGACACTGTCATGCCTGTCCGTATGGTCACGGCCCCTAGAGAAGGGCATGGCCGGGGCGCGAGCGCTCCTGTACGGTTCCAAACCCGTGTTCGTGAGAGCTCGTGAAAAGCGTGCTTCCCCTTACCACCTAAGCACTCCCAGTAAGGAGCTTCAGGAGATCCTTGACTTCCCTGTAGTCTATGCTCCTTCAACTGAAAGATGTGAATCTCCTTTTACTCCCCTTTTCTGAGTGGTTATAAGTTTGAATAACACAGTATCGATGTGATCATAAGCCTTGTGAGTTATATGACTTTTGTGCCCATGTCATCGTAAACTTTGTGATTCGTATGGCTTTTGCATATTGCGTGACGTCCTAGGCCCTTTACCCTGTGGCGAGCTTGATGAAGGCTTCTGCCGGGCCCTACTGGTCAAAGCTGTGAGATACGCCTGATACCTGGCACCGGGAAGTCTGGACCAAAAAAATCACTCGCTGTCGATAAACGTGGCTGAAGTTCAAGCGCTCGTCCCTGCTCTGCCGGTCATGTGGCTGACGTGGAGGTCCCGGCGACTCTGGACCGTAAAAGCGAACT
>NW_007177020.1:0-784 GCF_000164805.1 Carlito syrichta
CGTTCTCGGCCGGTTAGAAATCACAGGACATATACCATTTATATATGTACGTATTTGTTTATTTACATAGATAATCGCATATATATGATAATCACATATAGATTTTGCTATAACAGAGTCGACATTAAAGTGACCGATGTCTGCTTCCTTTTGTCCTTTGTTGTGTAACTTGCCTTGGTTTGGGAAGGAGGATAGCACAGCTGACACAGAGACACTGTCATGCCTGTCCGTATGGTCACGGCCCCTAGAGAAGGGCATGGCCGGGGCGCGAGCGCTCCTGTACGGTTCCAAACCCGTGTTCGTGAGAGCTCGTGAAAAGCGTGCTTCCCCTTACCACCTAAGCACTCCCAGTAAGGAGCTTCAGGAGATCCTTGACTTCCCTGTAGTCTATGCTCCTTCAACTGAAAGATGTGAATCTCCTTTTACTCCCCTTTTCTGAGTGGTTATAAGTTTGAATAACACAGTATCGATGTGATCATAAGCCTTGTGAGCTATATGACTTTTGTGCCCATGTCATCGTAAACTTTGTGATTCGTATGGCTTTTGCATATTGCGTGACGTCCTAGGCCCTTTACCCTGTGGCGAGCTTGATGAAGGCTTCTGCCGGGCCCTACTGGTCAAAGCTGTGAGATACGCCTGATACCTGGCCCCGGGAAGTCTGGACCAAAAAAATCACTCGCTGTCGATAAACGTGGCTGAAGTTCAAGCGCTCGTCCCTGCTCTGCCGGTCATGTGACTGACGTGTAGGTCCTGGCGACTCTGGACCGTAAAAGCGAACTGTAAA
>NW_007177021.1:0-4402 GCF_000164805.1 Carlito syrichta
CCATCTGATGCTCCTTGCATTATTAGTTCCCTCTGATTTTACTGGCCTTATTAGTGCAGTCAGATACTCCTGGCCTTATTATTGCCCTCTGATACTACTTACCTTATTAATGCCGTCTGATCCTACTTGACTTATTAGTGTAGTATGATACACCTGGCCTTATGAGTGCCATCTTATGCTCCTTGCATTATTAGTTCCCTGTGATCCTACTGGCCTTATTAGTGTGGTGTGATACTCCTTGCCTTATCAGTGCCGTCTGATACTACTTGCCTTATTAATGCCGTCTGATACTACTTGCCTTATTAGTGCCGTCTGATACTCCTTGACTTATTAGTGCCATCTGATACTCCTTGACCTAGTAGTGCCGTCTGATAATTCTTGCCTTATTAGTGCCGTCTGATACTCCTTGCCATATAAGTGCCATCTGATACTTCTTGCCTTATTAGTGCTGTCTAATTCACCTTTCCTTATTAGTGCCGTCTGATACTCCTTGACTTATTAGTGCCGTCTGATACTCCTTGCCCTAGTAGTGCCGTCTGATAATCCTTGCCTTATTAGTGAAGTCTGATACTCCTTGCTATATAAGTGCCGTCTGATACTCCTTGCCTTATTAGTTCCGTCTGACACTGCTTGCGTTATTAGTGCCGTCTGATCCTTCTTGCCTTATTATTGCCGTCTGATATTACTTGCCTTAAAAGTGCCATCAGGTACTACTTGCCTTATTAGTTTCATCTGATATTACGTGCCTTATTCGTGTCATCTGATACGACGAGCCTTCTTAGTGTTGTCTGATTCTACATGCCTTAATAGTGTCATCTGGTACTACTTGCCTTCCTAGTGTCATCTGATACTACTTGCCTTCTTAGTGTCGTCTGATACGACTTGCCTTCTTAGTGCCGTCTGATAGTCATTGCCTTCTTAGTGCCGTCTGATACTACTTCCTAATTAGTATCGTCTGATAGTACTTGACTTCTTAGTGCCCTCTGATACCAATTGCCTTCTTAGTGCTGTCTGATACTACATACCTTTTTAGTGTCGTCTGATATTACTTGCCTTGTTAGTGCTGTCTTATACTCCTTTATTATTGTCGTATGACACTCCTTGCCTTATTAGTGCATTCTGATACTCCTTGCATTATTATTGCCGCCTGATACTCCTTCCCTTATTAGTGCCGTCTGATCCTACTTGTCTTATTAGTGCCGTCTGATATTACTTGCCTTATTAGTTCCATCTGATCCTGTTTACCTTATTAGTGCCGTCTTATACTCCCTGCCTTACTAGTGTTGTCTGATACTCCTTGCCTTATTAGTGCCGTCTGATACTCCTTTCCTTATTAGTGCCCTCTGATCCTACTTGCCTTATTAGTGCCGTCTGATATGACTTGCCTTATCAGTGGAGTCATATACTCCTTGCCTTATTAGTGCCGTATGATACTACTTGCCTTATTATTGCCATCTGATACTATTTGCTTTTTAGTCCCGTCTGATCCTACTTGCCTTATTACTGCTGAATGATAATACTTGCCTTATTAGTGCCCTCTGATCCTACTTGCCTTATTAGTGCCGTCTGATATAACTTGCCTTATCAGTGGAGTCATATACTCCTTGCCTTATTAGTGCCGCATGATACTACTTGCCTTATTATTGCCATCTGATTCTACTTGCTCTTTAGTCCCATCTGATCCTACTTGCCTTATTAGTGCCGAATGATAATACTTGCCTTATTAGTGTGGTCTGATCCTACTTGCCTTAAAAGTGCCGCCTGATCCTTCTTCCCTTCTTAGTGCGGTCTGATATTACTTGCCTCCTTAGTGCCGTCTGATACTACTTGCCATTTTAGTGCCGGCTGATAGTACTTGACTTCTTAATACCGTCTGATACTACTTGCCTTCTTAGTGCCGTCTCATACTACTTGCCTTCTTAGTGCCGTCTGATACTACTTGCCTTCTTAGTGCCGTCTGATACTACTTGCATTCTTACTGTCATCTGATATTACATGCCTTCTTATTGTTGTCTGATAATACTTGCCTTCTTAGTGTTGTCTGACACTACTTGCCTTCTTAGTGTCGTCTGATACTACTTACCTTCTTAGTGTCGTCTGATACTACTTGCCATCTTAGTGTCGTCTGATAGTACTTGCCTTCTTAGTGTCCTCTGATACTACTTGCCTTCTTTGTGTCGTCTGATACTACTTGCCTTTATTATGTCGTCTGATACTACTTGCCTTTTTAATGTTTTCTGATACTACTTGTCTTGTTACTGCCGTTTGATACTACTTGCCTTATTAGTGCCTTCTGATTCTACTTGCCTTGTTAGTGCAGTCTGATACTACTTGCATTGTTAGGGCCGTCTCATAGTACTTGCCTTGGTAGTGCCGTCTGAAACTACTGGCCTTAATCGTGCCGTCTGATACTCCTTGCCTTATTATCGCCATCGGATACTCCTTGCCTTAATAGTGCCGTCTGATACTCCTTGCCTTAGTTGTGCCGTCTGATACTCCTTTCCATATAAGTGCCATCTGATACTCTTTGCCTTATTAGTGCCATCTGATTCATCTTTCATTATTAGTGCCATCTGATACTCCTTGCTTTATTAGTGCAGTCTGATACTGCTTGCCTTGTTAGTGCCGTCTGATACTACTTGCCTTATTAGTGCCGTCTCATACTACTTACCTTATTAGTGCCATCATGTACTTATTTCCTTATTAGTGCCGTCTCATTCTCCTTGCCTTATTTGTGCATTCTGATATTAATTGCCTTATTAGTGCCGCCCGGTCCTATTTGCCTTATTGGTGTCGTTTGAAACTTCTTTCCTTATTTTGTTGTGTGATACTTCTTGCCTTATTAGTGTCATGTGATACTACGTGCCTTATTACTGTCGTGTGATACTACTTGCCTTACTTGCCTTAATAGTGTTGTGTGATACTACTTTCCTAAATAGTGTTGTGTGATACTACTTTCCTTATTAGTGTCGTTTGATACTAATTTCCTTATTAGTGTCATGTGATTCTACATGCCTAATTAGTGTCTTCTGACACTACTTGCCTTATTAGTGTCGTGTGATACTATGTGCCTCATTAGGGTCGTGTGATACTACATGTCTTATTAGTGCCATGTTATACTACGTGCCATATTTGTGTCTTGTGACACTATGTGCCTTTTTATTGTCATGTGATACTTCATGCCTTATTAGTGTCATCTGATATTACGTGCCTTATTAGTGTCACCTGATACTGCGAGACTTCTTAGTGTTGTCTGATTCTACGTGCCTTATTAGTGTCATCTGATACTACGTGCCTTCTTAGTGTCATCTGATACTATTTGCCTTGTTAGTGTCGTCTGATACTACTTGCCTTACTGTCGTCTGATACTACTTGCCTTCCTAGTGTCATCTGATACTACTTGCCTTCTTAGTGTCGTCTGATACTACTTGCCTTCTTAGTGTCGTCTGATACTACTTGCCTTACTTGTGTCGTCTGATGCTACTTGTCTTCTTTGCTTCATCTGATATTACTTGCCTTCTTTATGTCGTCTGTAACACTTGCATTATTGGTGCCGTGTGATACTACTTGCCGTGTTTTTGCTGTCTGAAATTACATGCGTTGTTAGAGCCGCCTGATACTACTTCTCTTGTTAATGCCATCTGATACTACTTGCCTTTATACTGCTGTCTGATACTCCTTGCCTTATTAATGCAGTCTGATACTCCTTGCCTTGTTAGTGCCTCCAAATCCTACTTGCCTTATTAGTACCAACATATACTACGTGCCTTCTTAATGCCGTCTGATACTACTTGCCTTCTTAGTGCCGTCTGATACTACTTGCCTTATTAGTGTTGCCTGATTCTATTGACTTCTTTGTGCCATCTGATATTAATTGCCTTCTTAGTGCTGTCGGATACTACTTGCCTTGTTAGTGCAGTCTGACACTACTTGCCTTGTTAGGGCCGTCTGATACTACTTGCCATGCTAGTGTCGTCTGACACTACTTGCCTTCTTAGTGTCGTCTGATACTACTTGCCTTCTTTCTGTCGTCTGATACTACTTGCCTTCTGTATGTCGTCTGATGCTACTTGCCTTCTTAGTGTTGTCTGATACTACTTGCCTTGTTAGTGCCATGTTATAATACTTGCCTTATTATAGCCGTCTGATACTGTCTTGTTAGTGCCGTTTGATACTACTTGCGTTGTTATTGCCGTCTGATACTACTTGCCTTGTTATTGTCATCTGATACTACCTACCTTAATAGTGCTGTCTGATACTACTTGCCTTATTATTGCCATCTGATACTCCTTACCTTGATAGTGCCGTCTGTTACTCCTTGCCGTAGTAGTGCCGTCTGTTTCTCCTTGACTTATTAGTGCCGTCTGATACTCCTTTCCTTAATACTACCGTCTGATACTCG
>NW_007177022.1:0-1452 GCF_000164805.1 Carlito syrichta
TGCCTTTTTATTGTCGTCTAATACTCCCTGCCTTCTTAGTGTCCTCTGATACTCCCTTGCCTCTTAATGTCGTCTGATTCTACTTGTGTTGTTAGTGTCGTCTGATACTATTTGCATTGTTAGTGCCTTCTGATACTACTATCCTTATTAGTGCCGTCTGATAATGCTTGCTTTGTTAATGCCGTCTGATCTTACTTGCTTTATTAGTGCCGACTGATCCTACTTGCCTTACTAGTGCCATGTGATCCTACTTCCCTTACTAGTGCCGTCTGATACTACTTGCCTTATTAGTCCCGTCTGATCCTCCTTGCTTTATTAGTGTCGTCTGACACTCCTTGCCTTATTAGTGCATTCTGATACTCCTTGTCTTATTATTTCCGTCTGATACTCCTTGCCTTATTAGTGCCGCCTGATCCTACTTGCCTTATTAGTAACGTGTGATATTACGTGCCTTATTTGTGCTGTCTGAAACTCCTTGCCTTATTAGTGCCGTCTGATAGTACTTGCCTTATTAGTGCCGTCTAATACTACTTGCCTTATTAGTGTCATCTGATCCTCCTTGCTTTATTAATGCCGTCTGATACTCCTTGCCATATTAGTGCAGTCTGATACTCCTTGCCTTATTAGTGCCATCTGAAAATCCTTGCTTTATTAGTGCTGTCTGATACTCCTTGCCTTATTAGTGCTGTCTGATACTACTTGCCTTATTAATGTTGAATGTTGTGTGATACTACTTACCTTATTATTGTCGTGTGATACTTCTTGCCTTATTAGTGTCGTGTGATACTACTTGCCTTATTAGTGTTTTGTCATATTACGTGCCTTATAAGTGTCGTCTGATACTACTTGCCTTGTTAGTGTCATGTGATACTACGTGCCTTACTTGTCTTATTAGTGTCGTGTGATACTACTTTCCTAAATAGTGTCGGGTGATACTACTTTCCTTATTAGTGTCGTGTAATACTACTTGCCTTATTATTGTCATGTGATACTTCCTGCCTTATTAGTGTCATTTGATTCTACATGCCTTATTAGTGTCATGTGATACTACTTTCCTTGTTAGTGTCATGTGATACTATATGCCTCATTAGGGTCGTGTGATACTACATGCCTTATTAGTGTCGTGTGATACTATGTGTCTTATTAGTGTCATGTTATACTACATGCCTTATTAGTTTCTTGTGACACTATGTGCCTTATTATTGTCATGTGATACTACGTGCCTTATTAGTTTCATCTGATATTACGTGCCTTATTCGTGTCATCTGATACGACGAGCCTTCTTAGTGTTGTCTGATTCTACATGCCTTAATAGTGTCATCTGGTACTGCATGCCTTCTTAGTGTCATCTGATACTACTTGCCTTCTTAGTGTCATCTGATACTTCTTGCCATCTTAGTGTCGTCTGATACTACTTGCCTTCCTAGTGTCATCTGATACTACTTGCCTTCG
>NW_007177023.1:0-697 GCF_000164805.1 Carlito syrichta
CATGCCTTCTTAATGCCGTCTGACAGTCATTGCCTTCTTAGTGCCGGCTGATACTACTTCCTAATTAGTGTCGTCTGATAGTACTTGACTTCTTAATGCCCTCTGATGCTAATTGCCTTTTTAGTGCTGTCTGATACTACGTGCCTTTTTAGTGCCGTCTGATATTACTTGCCTTGTTAGTGCCGTCTGATACTCCTTTATTATTGTCGTATGACACTCATTGCCTTATTATTGCATTCTGATACTCCTTGCATTATTATTGCCGTCTGATACTCCTTCCCTTATTAGTGCCATCTGATCCTACTTGCCTTACTAGTGCCGTCTGATAATACTTGCCTTATTAGTTCCATCTGATCCTGTTTGCCTTATTAGTGCCGTCTGATACTCCCTGCCTTACTAGTGTCGTCTGATACTCCTTGTCTTATTAGTGCCGTCTGATACTCCTTTCCTTATTAGTGCCCTCTGATCCTACTTGCCTTATTAGTTCCGTCTGATAAGACTTGCCTTATCAGTGGAGTCATATACTCCTTGCCTTATTAGTGCCGTATGATACTACTTACCTTATTATTGCCGTCTGATACTACTTGCTCGTTAGTCCCGTCTGATCCTACTTGCCTTATTACTGCCGATGAGAATACTTGCCTTATTACACCCTCTGATCCTACTTGCCTTATTACTGCCGTCTGATATAACTTGC
>NW_007177023.1:2363-3020 GCF_000164805.1 Carlito syrichta
CCTTAGCAGTGCCGTCTGATAATCCTTGCATTATTAGTGCCGTCTGATACTCCTTGTCTTATTATTTCCGTCTGATACTCCTTTCGTTAATAGTGCCTCCTGATACTACTTGCCATCTTAGTGCCGTCTGATCCTACTTGCCTTATTATTGCCATCTGATACTACTTGCCTTATTGGTGCCGTCTGATACTACTTGCCTTTTTAGTGCCTCTGATACTACTTGCCTTCTTAGTGTCATCTGATACATCTTGCCTTCTTAGTGTCTTCTGATACTACTTGCCTTATTAGTGCCGTTTGATACTACTTGCATTAAAAGTGCCGTCTGGTACTTCTTGCTTTATTAGTGCCGTCTTTCAATACTTGCCTTATTAGTGTCGTCTGGTACTACTTGCCTTCTTGATGTCGTCTGATCCTACTTGCCTTATTAATGTGGCCTAATCCTACTTGCCTTATTATTGCCACCAGATACTATGTGCCTTATTACTGCCGTCTGATACTACTTGTTTTTTTACTGCCATCTGATAGTACTTGCCTTCTAAGTTCCGTCTGATAGTCTTTGCCTTCTTAGTGCCGTCTGATACTACTTGCCTTATTAGTGTCGTCTGATACTACTTGACTTCTTAGTGCCGTATGATACTACTTGCCTTACTAGTGCCG
>NW_007177024.1:0-804 GCF_000164805.1 Carlito syrichta
TAAATATGTGATTAGCTTGGTAGTAGCACTCAAGCAAATTCAGTTATCAAAGTCCAGACTGACCCAAAATTTTCAATTGCAGGACAACTGTAAGTTATTTAAACAACTAACTTGCTTGGATATAATTTTTCTTCAAAAATGTTTGATTCACATATCATTTTTATAAAACAAAATACCACATAAAGTTAGACACACTGATCGTGTGTGAAATATTATAGTCATATATTTACAACAATATTCATTCATACTCCACAGATACAAACAAGCACTTAAATAAACCTTCCCTTTCATCCATTTTAAATCTCTTTCTATTCTGCATGTATACTTTTGTGAAAGTGAAGATAATACAAAATGTCTTTGGTGAATTAACACACAATAAAAAAGCTTTTGTGTTCAAACCTGGTAAGAAATAAAAATAATAATAATTGTTTGGGAGTTCAGGCACATTGTTTCTAGGATAGAATGGCATTTCATTCATTTCTGCTGCCTAAGCACTTAGCATGTAATGGACTATGTCAGGAATGTAGTTGAACCAATGCAGTAGAAGTGATCAGAAACTAACAGGGAAACAAAGGCTAACGTTTTTTCAAGAACTTCTCTTTTTTATTTTTTAAATTTTGTTCTAATAATATGGGGTACAATTCAGGATTAGGTACATAAGTGGTCATCGTACTGGTGAAGTTTAGATATCCCATTGATCCTCACACTCCCTGGTTTGGAATAAGCTACACTTATTGATCTCATGTGCCCTCCTCCTTCAACAGTGTTCTGCTACTGCCAATCACTAAGAAAAAGCATCAGGAA
>NW_007177025.1:0-4636 GCF_000164805.1 Carlito syrichta
TCGAGCCAGGTCATGTATATGGTCATTTCTCCAGGTGATAACTAGTCATGGGCCTTATCATTTTCAGGCCCAGCTTGGATTGGTTGATTTGTCAGTTTACCTCTGAGCTGGACATGGTGGCATGCATCTAAAGTATCTTCCAGCTACTTGGAAGGCTGCAGCACAAGTATTGCCTGAGTCCACCAGTTGGAGCCTGTGATGGCCATGAGCACCTCACTGCACTCCAACTGGGTAAGGAGAGTGAGACTCCAACTTAAACAAAGAAATAACATGAGTAAAACTCCAAACAGCATGTTTATATGATAAATGCCTCAAGATCTGCACTTGGCTGTAAATGGTATTCTCTAGATCTTCTCAAACTGTGACCCTGCCCCTCTACTTCCTGTGCTAAGACAGCTTGGAAGCTGCTGGCTCAGTCTTGGCCCCTCATTCACCTGAATTTCACCAAGTATCTGCATCTGCCTCTGGCTTCTGCCAGCTCTGTTCAACCCTTGCTTCCTCTACTGCTAGGACTTGCATAGATGCTTCCAACTTGGAAGTTCATGAAACTATTTCCTCATGATGGCGCTGTTGCTCAAGATGAGTCTAACTTGCCTTGTTTTCTCCTGCATATCAAGCTTGTAAAAAATGCCATAGAAAGACATAACAAGCACTGTGGCTACATTGCATTTTGCTCAATTTCTGAAATCTTCCTCCACTGTTAGCATTCTTTAGGCTTCCTTTTGATGTCAAACTCTGATCCCTGCCGTGCACCTTCAGTTTTTTTCTTCCCCAACTGAATTTCAGTGAACTGTATCCTCCCATTTCTGGTCTTCTTCACTCAGAATTATACCTCCAGTGTTTTATTATGATATCAAATTTCCCTGAAGTGTTACGGTCAAACCTCAGGGATTCATGCCTTAAAGAGAAAAACAAATTTTTCATACCTAAGGTCTTGGATAAGAACAAATGTAGGAACCAGGACACTCCATTCTTTCCTGACTTACTTTCTGGTTTCCCTGGGATCCCTATTTCATACTGTGTCCTAGGCACTAGTCTTTGTGTGGAAGGATGGCACCCCTTTGGTGGAGCTGTGAGGTAAAGTTCTAGATGGATCTCAGTCTGACCACTCTACAACACAAAGTTTGATTTCACACAAAAACTTGAATGACTCTAATGGTTAATCAGATGGATCACAAGATTTTGTCTCATTGTTTCTTCATTTGAAACACACTTTTCCATGTCATTCAATGTGCTTGTCCTACAACTGTGGCCATTGACTATAATATATGTGTGTCACTGTTTTTTAGTTTGAATCAGTCTTATTTGTTTTTATTATTTACAGAAACATGGAACTTGCAAAGGTGCAATTCAGTGTCACAAAATGTTGTATTGAACACTGACAAGATTTTCCATATTTATGTCTATTCTTTCAATATACAGACACAACATTTAGCGTAAACCTATATAAATTTTATTTAGCTTTACATCAGGTCTTAGAACCAAAATTTTGATGTCTGATTTCTGAACAGTTTTGGACACTGTCATAACCAGTTTGCAATATCTGGATTTTAGACAATAAAAATTTTCAGACAACTAAAAAATATCAAGCATGTGTACCATAATAATTTTTACAGTTAAAAAGAAATTTAAATAAGAAACCAAAAAAAGTAATAAATATAATTTCTTACCACCAAATTGGCAAACATTAAAAAATTAGAAATAGGAAGGAAGAGGGCCACACTTATTTATAAGGGTACCTGATCTCAAACCAGGTGAAGTGGGGACTAAATTGAGCTCCAAACTTTACCTTCACAATGAACATTTGTATACCTAACCTGAATTGAACTCCATATCTTTAAAATAAAAAATAAAAGAACAGGGTGAGCTGGCTCATGCCTAGAATCCCAAAACTTTGTGAGGCTGATGTGAGGGGTTTACCTGAGCCCACATGTTTGAAACCAGCCTTGGCAACTTGGTGAGACTTCAACTCTACAATAAACCAAAAAATTAGCTGGGTGTAATGGCACAAGCCTGTAGTTCCAGCTACTTGGAAGGCTGAGGTGGAAGGATCACCTGAGTCCAGCAGGTTGAGGCTGCAGTGTCTGTGACCATGCCATTGCACTCCAATCTGGGCAACAGAGGGAGACTCTGACACAAACAATCAAAACAGAAAATAAAATTTTTTTTAAATAAAAAATGCATAATGTTGGAAAAATAGTGAAGAAAGAGGCATTGCATATGTTTACACTGCTAAGAGGAGTATAAGTTAGAACTTACATTTTGGAAAACAGTTTGGTATTAGCTTTCCAAGTGCTAACATAGCCTACAATATAGAAACTGCAAACTTAGGGATACATTTAAGAGAAATCATCCTATATGAAATAAAAAACATGTACTATAATACTTATATCATTATAGTTTTATAGCTAAGTACTAATAACAATACAAATGTTCATCCAGAAGTGTGAAAAACATTTGTGTCATCATATAATGATGAAAAATGAATAACTTACATTAACATGGCTGCATGTAAAAAACTTAATGTTTAGCACAACCAAATTCATGCTTACCCTAATATGACTTTATATAATGCCATTAAAGAGATAAAATAATACTACATTTTTTAGGATCACATACAATTATGATAAAAAGAAGGTTAAAAATAATATCCTGATAAAGTTAATAATTACGTTTATCCAATGCAAGAAATTGTCTTTCTTTATCCAGATACTAAGCACAAAAAGGACTATTTTATTATTATTTTAATATGCTTTCTATATTAAAAAAAATTAAGGTTATATGATTGTAAAAGTAGAGATAAAATTAAGGAACATATTCCTCGTTATTAGTGAATACAGAAAAGGCCAAAATCAATTGCTAATTTTAACTATAAGCTAAAATGTATTGTTGAATTCAATTTGCTAGCATCTTGCTAAATATTGTTATGCCTGTGTTCATAAGTGATATTGGTCTGTAGTTGTCTTTTTTTTTTTCCTTTCTGTGTCTTTGTCTTGTTTTGCTATCAGAGTAATTCTGGCCTCATATAGTGAATTTGAAATTATTCCCTACACTTCCATCTTTTTAAAGCGTTTGAATAAAACTAATATTAGTACTTTAACTGCTTGGCAGAATTCAGTTGTGAAGTCATCAGGTCCTAAGCTTTTCTGTCTTTTTTTTTTTTTTGAGTTGGAGTTTCACTCTGTTGCAGGTTAGTATACAGCTGCGCTGGCAATCCTTCTGCTTTAGATCCTCCTGTTTAATTTTGCATAAAATTATTTGTTGAATAAATGAATGAGTGAATGATCAGTAAAGGGTCTTTTTTGTTGACTTTAAAAATCCAACATGTAGTTAGAAGTTATTGTTTGTCTTTTGAATCTGACAAGTAGTTATAGCATTCTTCTGAATATAAAAAAGAGAAATAGTATAAGTGAAGAATAATTAAGATTTCCCCAAAATTTACCTGTCAGTTTTTTTTTGCTGTTGTTTGTTTGTTTGTTTGTTTTACAGAGAACTCCATCTCATTAATTTTGTGTTTTGGAAGCACCTCTTTCAAATTTCGTAGCATAAAAGATGTAAAAACAAATCTTCAATGTGAATTGGCTCTAGGCATCTGCTGTTTCAGTAAACCATGATTACAGCATTTCGTACTGCTGAGTGTGTTTGGGATGTGAGATTACAGGTGACATTTGAATTATTTTGAGAACCTTCTGATGCCTTTTCTTAGTGATTGGCAGTAGCAGAACACTGTCGAGAGAGGAGGGCACATAAGATCAATAAGTGTAGCTTATTCCAAACCAGGCAATGTGAGGATCAATGGGATACCTAAACTTCACCAGTACGATGACCACTTATGTACCTAATCCTGAATTGTACCCCATATTATTAGAACAAAATTTAAAAAATAAAAAAGAGAAGTTCTTGAAAAAACGTTAGCCTTTGTTTCCCTGTTAGTTTCTGATCACTTCTACTGCATTGGTTCAACTACATTCCTGACACAGTCCATTACATGCTAAGTGCTTAGGCAGCAGAAATGAATGAAATGCCATTCTATCCTAGAAACAATGTGCCTGAACTCCCAAACATTTATTATTACTTTTATTTCTTACCAGGTTTGAACACAAAAGCTTTTTTATTGTGTGTTAATTCACCAAAGACATTTTGTATTATCTTTACTTTCACAAAAGTGTACATGCAGAATAGAAAGAGATTTAAAATGGATGAAAGGGAAGGTTTACTTAAGTGCTTGTTTGTATCTGTGGAGTATGAATGAATATTATTGTAAATATATGACTGTAATATTTCACACACGATCAGTGTGTCTAACTTTATGTGGTATTTTGTTTTATAAAAATGATATGTGAATCAAACATTTTTGAAGAAAAAACTATGTCCAAGCAAGTTAGTTGTTTAAATAACTTACAGTTGTCCTGCAAATTGAATATTTTGGGTCAGTCTGGACTTTGATAAACTGAATTTGCTTGAGGTGCTACTTACCAAGCTAATCACATATTTAACTAATGTGTAGTTGATAGTTTTCTAAATGTTCATATGAACACAAAAACACTGCATTTGAGAACACTGACACCTTAAACTTCACCTTTGGTTTATAGAACATGTTTGTATAAATTATTTCATTTATTCCATACCACACCCC
>NW_007177025.1:5517-8801 GCF_000164805.1 Carlito syrichta
CAGAGAGACTTCATCTCTACAATAAATCAAAATTTAGCCAGGTGTGGTGTCACATGCCTGTGGTTTCAGCTCCCTGGAAGACTGAGGCAGAAGGATTGCCTGAATCCAGCAGGTCAAGACTGCAGTGACCATGAGCAATGTGCCACTGCACTCTGGCCTGGATGACAGAGTGAGACTCCAACTCAAAAAAAAAAAGACAAAAGAAGGTGAAAGCAATGGCATTTTGCCCCCCAGCTGTGTCATAGACAGGCTGGAAGAGAAAGAAGAAATCTATCTGAGGAACAACTTCATATAAAGAATCTTCATTCTTACCCCAAGATCATAGCACCCAGCAGAGGAGGCTAGGAAAATACAAGGAATGCCCTTGAGAATTCTTCTCTCGAATATGAATAAACTTTCACTTCCATCTATGTTCATTCTTCTGAAAAAATGTCTCCATCCATCAAATGTTTAGATAAAGAAAGAACAAGGCCGGGCTCAGTGGTTCAGCCTGTAATCCCGCGCCTTTGGAAAGCTGAGGTGAGTGGATTGCCTGAGCCCACGGGTTCAAGACCCACCTGGGCAGTGAGACCTCATCTCTACAATAAATAAAAAAATCAACTGGGCATAGTAGCGAATGCCTGTAATTCCGGCTACTCGGAAGGGTGAGGCAGAAGGATCTCCGGAGCCCAGCAGGTCGAGGCTGCGGTGGCCGGGAGCGGCCACTGCACTCCAGTCTGGGCAACAGAGTGAGACTCCAACTCAAAAAAAAAAAAGGAAAGAACAAGGGGGGAAATGTGAACACTAAGGAATCTTGCTTGGCTCACAAGAGGCAGCAGGTTCCAAGTTAAATCTTCTATTGACTCTATATTTCCTGTGTTACAACTCTAAACATCTATTCTTAGATCAGTATTCCAGGGCTTTTTAGTTTAACTTTTCAGCTCAACATCCAAAGGACTGGAATCAGTTTTTACTGTCAAATAATTTGGCAGGTGGGAATCCAATAGATTAGAACAAAGTTTATTAGATTTTGCTTAGACTCTTCAAAATTGGGAGCTCTCTAAAGGAATAAGATGGTGAGATTGCATCTGTCTTGTATTATTAGTGTTATTTATAGGTACTCTCTGTGGGTTGTTTGAACTTGCAGACAAATTAAAAGGTATAATTTCAATTCTACTTAATAGCAAAGAGATAATCTTCACTGCATATAATTAAACAGGAAGTGAAGTCATAACAAACATCATAAGATGCTTGGGCCAGCCAGAGGCAGAAAGTTGTCATTTTTTCGAGTTGCTACAAATGTGAATGAAAAATGTTTTCCTTTTATTATAGAAAAGCTTCAATGTCCCTCTGGGCCTGATAATTTTTGCATTTCTTAGATAAAAATTCTTTCTCACTCTGTATGACTCATGAGCCAAATCTGGTCTACCACATTTTTTTAATAAACAAATTTTATTGGAACACAGTCACACTCGTTTATTTACATAGTGTGAATGCCTCCTTTCCTGCTACAAGGAGTTGAGTGCTAAGGACAAGGATGAATGACCTGGAAAGCCCTTGACAGGACAAGTTTGCTAGCTCCTAGGTTATAGCATACTGTTAGTACAATGAGGCTTCAGGTTTGCAGTTTTGGGGGACATAGGCACATTATTTTACTAGGATAATGAAAATTAAAATATTAAAGGAGGTGATATATTTAAAATCCCATGCCTCACAAATATTGTGGGCAGGTGCATATCAAGCACTTAGCATAGGGTCTGGAACATAGAAAGTGGTCAGTAAACACAAAAATATAAAATAGCTCATTGTTTTGTTAACTTCCTTATTCCAGTCTTCTGCCACCTTGTGGACATTACTCTGATGTTGTTGCAATCCGAGTGTTTTCCTTTCCCAATGTTCTGCCAGATGACAGTTCTGTTTCCTACCAGGAGGTAGAAAATAACTATTGAGATTTCATGAATGGTATAGCTGGGAAGAAAGTAGGTGATGCTGTGAGATAAAGTGTGAGGATCACAGGAGACAGCCAGCCAAGTCAAAACTGTTACATCAAGGTGGCATATGGAGCATGGACTTGGAACTGGAAATTTCTGGACTTCTATCTCTGCTCTCCTGTTTACTGTAGTGGTAAAACCTATTTCAGCAAGTTAGTTAACTTCTCTCTTCTTCAGAGAAGAGAGAATGGTTACTCATTAATCAATGTGACCCATAGGGTTGTGAGAATGTAGAGTCCAAATATAGAAAGTGCTTGCCACATCAGATGGGCTCCATGAGTGTTCACTATTAGCTGCGTTGCTGTGTGGAGGCAGGAATGGTGACAGAGCTGGCATTGGAGATGTGGGCATCTGCTCGGTGTTTCTGCCCTGCTTCTCAGGTTTTGGCTCAAAAGTCAGGGAAGCCTTCCCTGATTAAAATCTATATTAAAATCTTAACTTTTTCCCCTCCTTTTTTTCTCTATGTAACAAATCATTATGTACTCACTCTGTGATTTACTTACTTGTGTATTAGCTATTTCTCTCTACCCATATGCATTTCACAAGGATAAGGACTATTTACTGTGTGTGGTGTTCAGTGGTAGACTCTTGATATCTGTAATAGTTTTTAGGAACATATGAAGTTTTAGGTAAATGAACATACAGATGTTCATTTACTGTATGATGAATGAAAAAGTAGAACCTAGATGAACTTTCTAAGGACCTAGAAGTCCCCTGCTCAGCTCAACTGAAAATAAAGGAACAGGTGGCAGGCAACCTCATGAACTTGGGCAGCCATTGTGGTTAGACATAGTAATGACAATGGCCAGGTCAGTTGCACAATATAAAACATTTGTGGAAAAGCTCTATTCCAGTAAGATTAAACAGGAGAGTTATGGAAGTGGGAAGAGTTTTTTGAGTTTGAGATTGTTTTGTTTTGTTTACATTAGTGACTCTGTTCTAGCCTGTGCAAGCCTTCTGCAAGATACTTGTGGCAGTCAAATCCAGTGCCTGGGAGGGAGGTATGGGGATTATGGACCTCCTCAACTCATGTCATTATGACTGGTGGTGAGTAGGACAGTGATTCTCTTTCAACAAACAGTGAACCCTAAAACTTTACAGAACTGGATCAACCAACTTATGAGACTTGAAGTAAGGAATTAGAATTCTCACTTGATTCCCAGGGTCTCTAAGTCAGAAATCTCAAATGCTTCTCTCTTGTTTGCCTGCTCTTGATATGGAAGTACAGACATTTAGAAAGGAGAAAGAAGATAAAGAGATTTTTTTTCAAAAAGAAATGTGTTTTGTAGTTTCTTTCCTTTTTTTCTTTTTTTT
>NW_007177026.1:0-1828 GCF_000164805.1 Carlito syrichta
TCTCTTGCCTCTGCCTCCCAAAGTGCTGGGTTACAGGCTGAGCCATCACACTCAGTTCTTTTGTCTTTTTGAAAGATGAAATGCTTCATCTCAATCTCATAGCTCATCTATCCCAAAATTTATAAATCGTCTAGTGGTAAATAAAGCAGCATTCTGGCATCAGAAAAGCCTCTGGTTTGCATCTCAATCCTGACACTTTCACTTGATTAAGGACAAATTAAGTTCTCTAGTTCTTAATTTTCTTATTTTGAGAGTGGTAATTGCATGCTATGAACAGTGCCTGATACACAAGAAATGATATTTGATAGCATTTTAATTATTATTGTATAATAATATTATTGTGGCTCCATTATTTTCTACTAAGAAGAGTAAGAAGCAGGGATTGTGGTAAGTTTGTATACATCCCAGGTTGAAATAGATGTCTCTTATACCAGATTAATGTAAATATAGTACTTGACTAAGGCCCCTAGGACACTATTAGGTGCAATGAAACACATGTATTCCAGGGTAGACTTTATTTTTGGAGGCTCACACTAAGGAAAAAGGAATTCATTGGAGAATAGTCTGAAATTGGATCAAGAGAGTTGGGCTCTTCTTTGCCATTTGTGAGTTCCTGTGGCCAAAGAATAGTCACTTATAGAGTCACTGTATTACAAGGACTTAATGATACTTGCCACATCCATATCAAAGGGGGTGTGGTATGGAATAAATGAAATAATTTATACAAACATGTTCTATAAACCAAAGGTGAAGTTTAAAGTGTCAGTGTTCTCAAATGCAGTGTTTTTGTGTTCATATGAACATTTAGAAAACTATCAACTACACATTAGTTAAATATGTGATTAGCTTGGTAAGTAGCACCTCAAGCAAATTCAGTTTATCAAAGTCCAGACTGACCCAAAATATCCAATTTGCATGACAACTGTAAGTTATTTTAAACAACTAACTTGCTTGGACATAATTTTTTGTTCAAAAATGTTTGATTCACATATCATTTTATAAACAAATACCACATAAGTTAGACACACTGATCATGTGTGAAATATTATAGTCATATATTTACAACAATATTCATTCATACTCCACAGATACAAACAAGCACTTAAATAAACCTTCCCTTTCATCCATTTTAAATCTCTTTCTATTCTGCATGTATACTTTTGTGAAAGTGAAGATAATACAAAATGTCTTTGGTGAATTAACACACAATAAAAAAGCTTTTGTGTTCAAACCTGGTAAGAAATAAAAATAATAATAATTGTTTGGGAGTTCAGGCACATTGTTTCTAGGATAGAATGGCATTTCATTCATTTCTGCTGCCTAAGCACTTAGCATGTAATGGACTATGTCAGGAATGTAGTTGAACCAATGCAGTAGAAGTGATCAGAAACTAACAGGGAAACAAAGGCTAACGTTTTTTCAAGAACTTCTCTTTTTTATTTTTTAAATTTTGTTCTAATAATATGGGGTACAATTCAGGATTAGGTACATAAGTGGTCATCGTACTGGTGAAGTTTAGGTATCCCATTGATCCTCACACTGCCTGGTTTGGAATAAGCTACACTTATTGATCTTATGTGCCCTCCTCCCTCGACAGTGTTCTGCTACTGCCAATCACTAAGAAAAGGCATCAGAAGGTTCTCAAAATAATTCAAATGTCACCTGTAATCTCACATCCCAAACACACTCAGCAGTACGAAATGCTGTAATCATGGTTTACTGAAACAGCAGATGCCTAGAGCCAATTCACATTGAAGATTTGTTTTTACATCTTTTATGCGACGAAATTTGAAAGAGGTGCTTCCAAAACACAAAATTAATGAGATGG
>NW_007177026.1:3484-4667 GCF_000164805.1 Carlito syrichta
TTTAGTCCCCACTTCACCTGGTTGAGATCAGGTACCCTGTAAATGAAGTGTGGCCCTCTTCCTTCCTATTTTTAATTTTTTAATGTTTGCCAATTTGGTGGTAAGAAATTATATTTATTACTTTTTTTGGTTTCTTATTTACATTTCTTTTTAACTGTAAAAATTATTATGGTACACATCCTTGATATTTTTTAGTTGTCTGAAAATTTTTATTGTCTAAAATCCAGATATTGCAAACTGGTTATGACAGTGTCCAAAACTGTTCAGAAATCAGACATCAAAATTTTGGTTCTAAGACCTGATGTAAAGCTAAATAAAATTTATATAGGATTATGCTAAATGTTGTGTCTGTATATTGAAAAAATAGACATAAATATGGAAAATCTTGTCAGTGTTCAATACAACATTTTGTGACACTGAATTGCACCTTTGCAAGTTCCATGTTTCTGTAAATAATAAAAACAAATAAGACTGATTCAAACTAAAAAACAGTGACACACATATATTATAGTCAATGGCCACAGTTGTAGGACAAGCACATTGAATGACATGGAAAAGTGTGTTTCAAATGAAGAAACAATGAGACAAAATCTTGTGATCCATCTGATTAACCATTAGAGTCATTCAAGTTTTTGTGTGAAATCAAACTTTGTGTTGTAGAGTGGTCAGACTGAGATCCATCTAGAACTTTACCTCACAGCTCCACCAAAGGGGTGCCACCCTTCCACACAAAGACTAGTGCCTAGGACACAGTATGAAATAGGGATCCCAGGGAAACCAGAAAGTAAGTCAGGAAAAGAATGGAGTGTCCTGGTTCCTACATTTGTTCTTATCCAAGACCTTAGGTATGAAAAATTTGTTTTTCTCTTTAAGGCATGAATCCCTGAGGTTTGACCGTAACACTTCAGGGAAATTTGATATCATAATAAAACACTGGAGGTATAATTCTGAGTGAAGAAGATCAGAAATGGGAGGATACAGTTCACTGAAATTCAGCTGGGGAAGAAAAAAACTGAAAGTGCATGGCAGGGATCAGAGTTTGACATCAAAAGGAAGCCTAAAGAATGCTAACAGTGGAGGAAGATTTCAGAAATTGAGCAAAATACAATGTAGCCACAGTGCTTGTTATGTCTTTCTATGGCATTTTTTACAAGCTTGATATGCAGGAGAAAACAAGGTAAGT
>NW_007177027.1:0-785 GCF_000164805.1 Carlito syrichta
GGAGTTCAGGCACATTGTTTCTAGGATAGAATGGCATTTCATTCATTTCTGCTGCCTAAGCACTTAGCATGTAATGGACTGTGTCAGGAATGTAGTTGAACCAATGCAGTAGAAGTGATCAGAAACTAACAGGGAAACAAAGGCTAATGTTTTTTCAAGAACTTCTCTTTTTTATTTTTTAAATTTTGTTCTAATAATATGGGGTACAATTCAGGATTAGGTACATAAGTGGTCATCGTACTGGTGAAGTTTAGGTATCCCATTGATCCTCACACTGCCTGGTTTGGAATAAGCTACACTTATTGATCTTATGTGCCCTCCTCCCTCGACAGTGTTCTGCTACTGCCAATCACTAAGAAAAGGCATCAGAAGGTTCTCAAAATAATTCAAATGTCACCTGTAATCTCACATCCCAAACACGCTCAGCAGTACGAAATGCTGTAATCATGGTTTACTGAAACAGCAGATGCCTAGAGCCAATTCTCATTGAAGATTTGTTTTTACATCTTTTATGCTACGAAATTTGAAAGAGGTGCTTCCAAAACACAAAATTAATGAGATGGAGTTCTCTGTAAAAACAAACAAACAAACAACAAAAAAAAAAAACTGACAGGTAAATTTTGGGGAAATCTTAATTATTCTTCACTTATACTATTTCTCTTTTTTATATTCAGAAGAATGCTATAACTACTTGTCAGATTCAAAGACAAACAATAACTTCTAACTACATGTTGGATTTTTAAGTCACAAAAAGACCCTTTACTGATCGTTTCACTCATTCATTT
>NW_007177028.1:0-821 GCF_000164805.1 Carlito syrichta
CATTCATTTCTGCTGCCTAAGCACTTAGCATGTAATGGACTATGTCAGGAATGTAGTTGAACCAATGCAGTAGAAGTGATCAGAAACTAACAGGGAAACAAAGGCTAACGTTTTTCAAGAACTTCTCTTTTTTATTTTTTAAATTTTGTTCTAATAATATGGGGTACAATTCAGGATTAGGTACATAAGTGGTCATCGTACTGGTGAAGTTTAGATATCCCATTGATCCTCACACTGCCTGGTTTGGAATAAGCTACACTTATTGATCTCATGTGCCCTCCTCCTTCAACAGTGTTCTGCTACTGCCAATCACTAAGAAAAAGCATCAGAAGGTTCTCAAAATAATTCAAATGTCACCTGTAATCTCACATCCCAAACACACTCAGCAGTACGAAATGCTGTAATCATGGTTTACTGAAACAGCAGATGCCTAGAGCCAATTCACATTGAAGATTTGTTTTTACATCTTTTATGTGACGAAATTTGAAAGAGGTGCTTCCAAAACACAAAATTAATGAGATGGAGTTCTCTGTAAAACAAACAAACAAACAAACAACAGCAAAAAAAAAAAAAAACTGACAGGTAAATTTTGGGGAAATCTTAATTATTCTTCACTTATACTATTTCTCTTTTTTATATTCAGAAGAATGCTATAACTACTTGTCAGATTCAAAAGACAAACAATAACTTCTAACTACATGTTGGATTTTTAAAGTCAACAAAAAAGACCCTTTACTGATCGTTCACTCATTCATTTATTCAACAAATAATTTTATGCAAAATTAAACAGGAGGATCTAAAGCAGAAGGATGCCAGCACAG
>NW_007177029.1:0-985 GCF_000164805.1 Carlito syrichta
TAATGGACTGTGTCAGGAATGTAGTTGAACCAATGCAGTAGAAGTGATCAGAAACTAACAGGGAAACAAAGGCTAACGTTTTTTCAAGAACTTCTCTTTTTTATTTTTTAAATTTTGTTCTAATAATATGGGGTACAATTCAGGATTAGGTACATAAGTGGTCATCGTACTGGTGAAGTTTAGGTATCCCATTGATCCTCACATTGCCTGGTTTGGAATAAGCTACACTTATTGATCTTATGTGCCCTCCTCTCTCGACAGTGTTCTGCTACTGCCAATCACTAAGAAAAGGCATCAGAAGGTTCTCAAAATAATTCAAATGTCACCTGTAATCTCACATCCCAAACACACTCAGCAGTACGAAATGCTGTAATCATGGTTTACTGAAACAGCAGATGCCTAGAGCCAATTCACATTGAAGATTTGTTTTTACATCTTTTATGCTACGAAATTTGAAAGAGGTGCTTCCAAAACACAAAATTAATGAGATGGAGTTCTCTGTAAAACAAACAAACAAACAAACAACAACAAAAAAAAAACTGACAGGTAAATTTTGGGGAAATCTTAATTATTCTTCACTTATACTATTTCTCTTGTTTATATTCAGAAGAATGCTATAACTACTTGTCAGATTCAAAAGACAAACAATAACTTCTAACTACATGTTGGATTTTTAAAGTCGACAAAAAAGACCCTTGACTGATCATTCACTCATTCATTTATTCAACAAATAATTTTATGCAAAATTAAACAGGAGGATCTAAAGCAGAAGGATTGCCAGCGCAGCTGTATACCAACCTGCAACAGAGTGAAACTCCAACTCAAAAAAAAAAAAAAAGACAGAAAAGCTTAGGACTTGATGACTTCACAACTGAATTCTGCCAAGCAGTTAAAGTACTAATATTAGTTTATTAAAACGCTTTAAAAGGATGGAAGTGTAGGGAATAATTTCAAATTCACTATATGACGCCAGAATTACTCTGAT
>NW_007177030.1:0-911 GCF_000164805.1 Carlito syrichta
TAATATTAGTTTTATTCAAACGCTTTAAAAAAGATGGAAGTGTAGGGAATAATTCAAATTCACTATATGAGGCCAGAATTACTCTGATAGCAAAACAAGACAAAGACACAGAAAGGAAAAAAAAAGACAACTACAGACCAATATCACTTATGAACACAGGCATAACAATATTTAGCAAGATGCTAGCAAATTGAATTCAACAATACATTTTAGCTTATAGTTAAAATTAGCAATTGATTTTGGCCTTTTCTGTATTCACTAATAACGAGGAATATGTTCCTTAATTATATCTCTACTTTTACAATCATATAACCTTAATTTTTTTTAATATAGAAAGCATATTAAAATAATGATAAAATAGTCCTTTTTGTGCTTAGTATCTGGCTAAAAAAAGACAATTTCTTGCATTTGGATAAACGTAATTATTAACTTTATCAGGATATTATTTTTAACCTTCCTTTTATCATAATTGTATGTAATCCTAAAAAATGTAGTATTGTTTTATCTCTTTAATGGCATTATATAAAGTCATATTAGGGTAAGCATGAATTTGGTTGTGCTAAACATTAAGTTTTTTACATGCAACCATGTTAATGTAAGTTATTCATTTTTCATCATTATATGATGACACAAATGTTTTTCACACTTCTGGATGAACATTTGTATTGTTATTAGTACTGATCTATAAAACTATAATGATATAAGTATTATAGTACATGTTTTTTATTTCATATAGGATGATTTCTCTTAAATGTATTCCTAAGTTTGCAGTTTCTATATTGTAGGCTATGTTAGCACTTGGAAAGCTAATACCAAACTGTTTTCCAAAATGTAAGTTCTAACTTATACTCCTCTTAGCAGTGTAAACATATGCAATGCCTCTTTCTTCACGATTTTCCAATATTATGCAT
>NW_007177031.1:0-832 GCF_000164805.1 Carlito syrichta
CAAATGTAGTATTATTTTATCTCTTTAATGGCATTATATAAAGTCATATTAGGGTAAGCATGAATTTGGTTGTGCTAAACATTAAGTTTTTTACATGCAACCATGTTAATGTAAGTTATTCATTTTTCATCATTATATGATGACACAAATGTTTTTCACACTTCTGGATGAACATTTGTATTGTTATTAGTACTGATCTATAAAACTATAATGATATAAGTATTATAGTACATGTTTTTTATTTCATATAGGATGATTTCTCTTAAATGTATCCCTAAGTTTGCAGTTTCTATATTGTAGGCTATGTTAGCACTTGGAAAGCTAATACCAAACTGTTTTCCAAAATGTAAGTTCTAACTTATACTCCTCTTAGCAGTGTAAACATATGCAATGCCTCTTTCTTCACTATTTTTCCAACATTATGCATTTTTTATTTAAAAAAAATTTTATTTTCTGTTTTGATTGTTTGTGTCAGAGTCTCCCTCTGTTGCCCAGATTGGAGTGCAATGGCATGGTCACAGACACTGCAGCCTCAACCTGCTGGACTCAGGTGATCCTTCCACCTCAGCCTTCCAAGTAGCTGGAACTACAGGCTTGTGCCATTACACCCAGCTAATTTTTTGGTTTATTGTAGAGTTGAGGTCTCACCAAGTTGCCAAGGCTGGTTTCAAACATGTGGGCTCAGGTAAACCCCTCACATCAGCCTCACAAAGTTTTGGGATTCTAGGCATGAGCCAGCTCACCCTGTTCTTTTATTTTTTATTTTAAAGATATGGAGTTCAATTCAGGTTAGGTATACAAATGTTCATTGTGAAAGGTAAAGTTTGGAACT
>NW_007177032.1:0-760 GCF_000164805.1 Carlito syrichta
GTAGCCAGCTGGATAGCCAACAGACTTAACTAGATAGCTCCCTAGGTAAACGGCTGGCTAGTCAGGTGACTTAACTAGGTGATATAACAAGATAGCCTCATGGCTAGCCAGCTCACATAACTAGCTACCTACCTACATAGCCCGCTGGCTTGCTGGCTGAGTTTACTGCCTAACTACGTAGCTAACATGCTGCCCAGTGAGCTGATTTACTGCGTGACTTAACTAGCTAGCCAGCTGGCTAGCCAGCTGATTTAGCTAGCTAGCTACCTTGCTTTGCAATTAACTAGACAGCTGACTTAACTAAATGACTTAACAAGCTAGCTACTTAGCTAGTCAGATGACTTAACTAACTGACTTAACTAGCTAACTACCTAGCTAGCCAGCTGGCTGACCAGCTGACTTAACTAGCTGAATTATGTATCTAGAGTGCTGGCTGGCCAACGGAACTAACTAGCTGACTTAACCAGCTAGCCAGCTGGCTAGCCAACTGACTTCACTAGCTACCTACCTAGCTAGCTAACTGGGAAGCCAGCTGAATTAACTAGCTGGCAACTTTCTAGCCAGCTGGCTAGCCAGGTGACGTAACTATCTTGCTACCTAGCTAGCCAGCTGTGAAGATAGCTTAATTAGCTAGTTGACTTAACCCACTAGCCAACTGGCAATTCAGCTGACTCAAGTAGCTGACTTTAGTTAGCTAGCTGGCTAGCCAGTTGGCTAAACTAGCTTTCTATGTAGCTAGCTAGCTGGGCTAGTGAGTGAC
>NW_007177033.1:0-696 GCF_000164805.1 Carlito syrichta
GGCCGCTCCCGGCCACCGCAGCCTCGACCTGCTGGGCTCCGGCGATCCTTCCACCTCAGCCTTCCAAGTAGCCGGAATTACAGGCATGCGCTACCATGCCCGGCTGATTTTTTGATTTATTGTAGAGATGAGGTCTTGCTGCCCAGGCGGGTCTCGTACCCGCGGGCTCAGGCAATCCACTCACCTCAGCCTCCCAAAGGCGCAGGATTACAGGCTGAGCCACCGAGCCTGGCTGATTTTTTGATTTATTGTAGAGATGAGGTCTCGCTGCCCAGGCGAGTCTCGAACCTGCGGGCTCAGGCAATCCACTCACCTCAGCCTCCCAAAGGCGCAGGATTACAGGCTGAGCCACCGAGCCCGGCTGATTTTTTGATTTATTGTAGAGATGAGGTTTCGCTGCCCAGGCGAGTCTCGAACCCGCGGGCTCAGGCAATCCACTCACCTCAGCCTCCCAAAGGCGCGGAATTACAGGATGAGCCAGCTGATGTTTTTTATGCTATTATAAATATTTTTTTAAAACTCTATTTGCTAATAATTTATTATTATGGAAGTAAAGTGATTTTGGGATTGACCTTGTGTCTGGCATTCTTACTGAAGTCATTTTATTAGTTCTAGTAGCTATATATCTATCTTCTTTCTTTAAAAAAAAAAAAAAAACTTGCACTGTACCTCTAATACAGTGTTGAATAGAAGTGG
>NW_007177034.1:0-657 GCF_000164805.1 Carlito syrichta
AAGTACAACAACAATGGAGGCACGAGTACGTAACAGAACCTCAAACACACCTAACAACTGCAGGCATTCATAGGAAGTTTGAGCCCCATAATACTGTGTGTGATGTGCACAAGGGGTGATCCCGGAGGCCTCACACAGCAACAAGTCCTGCAGTAGTTTGCCGTAATCAGAAGTGACTGGATGTTGATGGTAACTACTTTGCCACTTGTAATTGCCATAGTCAAACGTGACTTGTATTCATCTTTTGTTATCAGTACATCTTGAGTATTGCAATTATAATACAGTTTTTTTTTTCTTTCTTAAAATGTGTGTACTTTTTTTGGCACCCTCTGTATAGACTTAGGTTAGCAATTATATTCCCTCGGTATACTGAATAAGTCATTTCACTGTCTTCTTGTCCTATAATTATTACTGATCATTCAGCTGTCTAATTGTTGTCACTTGGTAGTGTTTTAAAAAGAAAAGCCTGTTTCTGGCCGGGCTCGGTGGCTCCGCCTGTAATCCCGCGCTTTGGGAGGCCGATGTGAGTGAATTGCCTGAGCCCGCGGGTTCAAAACCCGCCTGGGCAACTTGGCGAGACCTCATCTCTACAATAACTCTAAAAATTAGCCAGGCCTAGTAGCACGCGCCTGTAGTTCCAGCTACTTGGAAGGCTGA
>NW_007177035.1:0-797 GCF_000164805.1 Carlito syrichta
ATTATATTCCCTCGGTATACTGAATAAGTCATTTCACTGTCTTCTTGTCCTATAATTATTACTGATCATTCAGCTGTCTAATTGTTGTCACTTGGTAGTGTTTTAAAAAGAAAAGCCTGTTTCTGGCCGGGCTCGGTGGCTCCACCTGTAATCCCGCGCTTTGGGAGGCCGATGTGAGTGAATTGCCTGAGCCCGCGGGTTCAAAACCCGCCTGGGCAACTTGGCGAGACCTCATCTCTACAATAACTCTAAAAATTAGCCAGGCCTAGTAGCACGCGCCTGTAGTTCCAGCTACTTGGAAGGCTGAGGCGGAAGGATCGCCAGAGCCCAGCAGGTCAAGGCTGCGGTGGCTGGGAGTGGCCACTGCACTTCAGTCTGGGTGACAGAGTGAGACTCCAACTCAAAAAAAAAAGAAAAAAAACCCTGTTTCTGACTGACCTCATGGACTTTTCTTTGTCTTTATCATTTTAGTTTCACTTCCAGTACAAAGTATTTAGGTGTGGCAATCTTTTATTCTCTTGAATTTCACTGGAATTCCTGATTCTGATGTTCAAGTTTTTCATCTGTTCCAAAAAGTTTTAGCCATTGCCTCTTCCAAAATCACCTCTCCTGAAATATATTATTTCTTTGAATCTCCTACTTGATGTGTATTAGATCTTCTCCCTCTATCTTCCATGTTTCTTAATTTATCTTTGTCTCTGTGTGTTATCTTCTGGATAGTTCCTTCTTCTATCTTCCAGATTACAGTTATCTCATAAGTTAAGTCTAATATGATATTTAGATAGTTCATTGACTTT
>NW_007177036.1:0-772 GCF_000164805.1 Carlito syrichta
AGGAAGATATCAAGGCTCATGTATAAATTGTGGGTGTGTGTGTGTCTGACCACTGCTGGGAAATGAGAAGGAAATGTTTCCTCCATGGTCAGTTTTTAGGAAACCTGCAAAGGTGTCAACCAAGGAAGGGGTTTCAGCTGTGGCAGCAATCCATGCTGCATGGCAAGGGGCCTCATGCTCAGGCCCGATGAGGAGAAGAGAAAGCAGCAGCATCAGTGCCACTTGTCAAGAGCTCCCATACCTAGCCTTGAGCTGCACTGCTCTTGCAAAGACGGATCTTCTCTGGTTAGAGGCCTTTGAACATGGTGCCCAGCAAGAGTCACACATGGGTGTGGGAGGGCTGTGGAAAGAGTTCCTAAGGAGAACACCTCAGTTTCCCTGCTCAGGGTGAGTTGTACATGATGTGGAGTTGGTAATGACCCGCCAGCTGCATGGGTGACCCTGGGCACACTGGTGAAGCCACTCTGACATTTTGTGCACCAACAGGCATCACTTGCTGTCAGATGACATTGACTGGCTGCAGGGTGGCTGCTAATCACTCAAACCCAGATTCGAGCAATGGTGGAAGGAAAGTGACAATTCCAAAAGCTGGCAGACAGGAAACAGCCAGGTACATGTCTCTGACAGACCATTTCCCCTTCTGGGTTCCTATAGGGCTTAAACAGGAAAGCTGGGTACAGAGAGCATGCAGGGTGTTGATGGCATTGGTCTGGTGGACTCAATTCCGGTGCTGTCTTTGGTGATACTACTCCATCTGATGTCTGGGACAGGG
>NW_007177037.1:0-724 GCF_000164805.1 Carlito syrichta
CACTCCCTCCTCCCCAGGAATCCTCTGAATGTCAGATCCACACAGCTGGGCCATGACTAAGAAGGACAAACCCAGATGGAGCCTGGATGTCAGTCACAATAGGAGAACTCCATTGCAGAATAGGCCTGGATGGGGAACACCCAGTGAGTGCAAATGGGGAAGAGACAATCCCATACCTCCCCACGGAAGGAGATCTCCCTGAACATTCAAGAGTGGGAGGGGAGAACTGCAGCCTCACCCAACTCCACTGCCCATCCTCCTTCCCTGCTTCATCAACTTAGAAGAGAGTGAAAAAGGTGGCTCTGCAAGAGAGACCTCATTAGAGGAACAATTACAAAGCCTGCAACAAGAGGACAGATTTTGTTTTGGTTTTTATTTTTTTTTTGAGTTGGAGTCTCACTCTGTCACCCAGACTGGCATGCAGTGGCCGCTTCCGGCCACCGCAGCCTCAACCTGCTGAGCTCCGGCGATCCTTCCACCTCAGCCTTCCAAGTGACTGGAATTACAGGCATGTGCTACCACGCCCAGCTGATTTTTTGATTTATTGTAGAGATGAGGTCTCGCTGCCCAGGCGGGTCTCAAACCCGTGGGCTCAGGCAATCCACTCACCTCAGCCTCCCAAAGGCACGGGATTACAGGCTGAGCCACCAAGCCTGGCTTGTTTTGGTTTTTAATTTTCAATTTTTTTTTAATTTTTAAAATTTTTTGACTGTTAGTTCATCTA
>NW_007177038.1:0-971 GCF_000164805.1 Carlito syrichta
AACACAATCAGGAAATACAAAAAGATCAGATCACGACTGATCCTGAAGAAATACAAAAGATTATCAGAGATTACTATGTACACCTGTATGGGAAAAGACTTTATAACCTGCATGAAATGGAAGACTTTCTGATATCACACAACCTCCCCAGGTTGAAACAAGAAGACATTGAGACACTAAGTAGACCTATAACAACCCAGGAAATTGACTCTGTCATAAGAAAACTACCTACAAAAAAGTCCTGGGCCAGATGGTTTTCCGGCAGAATTCTACAAAATATTAAAGGAGGAGCTGATACCAATCCGATTGAAAGTATTCAGGCAATTGAGAAAGATGAAATTCTCCCCAAATCATTTTACAAAGCTAACATCACACTCATACCCAAACCAGGTAAAGATCCAACAAAAAAAGAGAACTGCAGGCTAATATCCCTTATGAACATAGATGCAAAAATTCTCAATATATTCTAGCAAATCAGATCCAAAAACACATTTCAAAAAGTATCCATCATGACCATGTTGGCTTCATCCTGAAGATGCAGGGCTCATTCAACATTTGTAAGACCATAAATATAATTAAATTCATCAATGTATGTAAAAACAAGAACCACCTGATTATCTCATTAGATGCAGAAAAAGCTTTTGATAAAATCCAGCATCCCTTCTTGATAAAAATCCTCAAACACCTAGGTATACCTCAAAATAGTAAGTGCCATCTATGATAAACCCACAGCTAGCATATTGCTAAGTGGAAAGAAACTGGAAACATTTCCCCTGAAAACTGGAACAAGACAAGTCTGCCCATTCTCACCCCTCTTGTTCAAAATTGTGTTGGAAGTCTTAGATCAGGCAATTAGACAAGAGAAGGAAATCTGGGGTATCCAAATAGGAAAAGAGGAAGTCAAGTCATCTCTCTTTGCTGATGATATGATCCTATACCTTGAAAATCCAAGAGACTCTGTCAAAAACCTG
>NW_007177039.1:0-743 GCF_000164805.1 Carlito syrichta
GGAGTCCAAGGCCTGCCTGGGCCAACCTGGGACATGCAGGGAGATCCCATCTCTGCACAAATCCAAACAGGGTGTCTTGGGTCGTGGTGCCCATCATGCTGGCCACACTGAAGACTGAGGAGGGAGAATTGTTGGAGCTCACAATTTTGAGGGGGCAGAGAATGACAGTCGTGTCCTCAGGCCCCAGCCAGGACCACAGAGATAGACCCTGTCTCCAAGAACATCAGAAACTTACAAGAATTCTCAACTGCACATGGTGTGTTCACAAGTCGACTGGCTTTGGAGCTAGAAAAAATGGCATTGGGAGAGCTGGATGAACTCGGCCAGGGAGCCTCAGGAATTGTCACACCAATTGTTGGCAGCCATTGGGGGGATTGGGGCTGCCTGGTGTTGAGCATGGGGGATCCTTGTATGTGGGGGGTGCAGTGGTAAGGACTGGGGAAAAATATTGCAGGAGAATTTCTTTCTTTCTTTCCCTTCTTTCTTTCTTTCTTTCTTTCTTTCTTTCTTTCTTTCTTTCTTTCTTTCTTTCTTTCTTTCTTTCTGTCTGTCTTTCCTTGTTTCTTTCTTCCCTTTTTTATTGCCTTACAAGTTTGCCCAGGCTGCTCTCAAACTGCCCAACTTGGGCCATCGTCTTGGCCTGGGACTCCCAAACTGCTGTGATCACCAGCTTTCCATTTAGTCAACATCTTGGTCTTCCTGCCTGGTCTTGAACTCTGGACTGGAGGTGATCCTCTCACCAT
>NW_007177040.1:0-655 GCF_000164805.1 Carlito syrichta
AGGACTGGGGGAAAATATTGCAGGAGAATTTCTTTCTTTCCCTTCTTTCTTTCTTTCTTTCTTTCTTTCTTTCTTTCTTTCTTTCTTTCTTTCTTTCTTTCTTTCTTTCTTTCTTTCTGTCTTTCCTTGTTTCTTTCTTCCCTTTTTTATTGCCTTACAAGTTTGCCCAGGCTGCTCTCAAACTGCCCAACTTGGGCCATCGTCTTGGCCTGGGACTCCCAAACTGCTGTGATCACCAGCTTTCCATTTAGTCGACATCTTGGTCTTCCTGCCTGGTCTTGAACTCTGGACTGGAGGTGATCCTCTCACCAAGGCCTGTCCTCATCCAAGGTTATTTGCATTTTGCTTGGGTTCGAGTTCGGGGCTAGCTATGGTGTCTAGCCTGGTCTCGAGCTCCCAGGCTCTGATCATCTTCCCGTCTTGGCCTCCCTGAATGCTGAGGAGACAGTCGTGAGTTACCCAGCCGTCCCCATCCCCCAAAGGTTTGAGAGTCATGCCCTCACTTTCCCTGAGGTGGTCCAAGGGAGGAGCAAGTGGGTCCAACCTGGGGAACACAGTGGTCGGAAGTGTGGATGCCCCAGCCTAGACACGTCCCCTGCACCAGGCGCTCCCCTGGGGATTGCTCGGTTGACAACTCTGGCTACCCTCTTCTGTT
>NW_007177041.1:0-642 GCF_000164805.1 Carlito syrichta
CATTTCAATTTGGACGCTCAAGAACATTCATCTATAAGACTTTGAACTCCTGAGAAAACTGTTAAACCAGTGCTAAAATGAAAAGATCTTCTAACAGGTCAATGGAAGGGGCCCAATGGCCTTTTAGCATGCAGGAGAGAGTATGCTTGTGTATTTCCCCAGAACTTACCCTCAACTTTTTGGGTATAGGATCATCGAATATGACATGACCAGCACCCCAGCCCCCATCGAGGCACAGCCAGATGATACATAAATCACGCCATCAGACTGAGTCAGATGCAGATGATGAAGAGAAGGTGTTGGTGCCAATGCTGAAACGTCTCACCATTCTACAACCACTTCCACCTCTACCAACTCGACTGAAGACATCTCATCATTTGTCATCTCCTACCCCTCAACACAGACATTACCGTTGAGCTATTTTGATTAGATTGTGTAGGTCGCCCACATGGGGGCAAATCAAGGCACTCACCCACGATGCTGAGGATCTGGTTTTGCTCTCAAAACACTTATCTCACTCCCTATACTGTTTTTGGTGCTATGCTGGGCTAATATAGCATGCCCGGAGGATTACATTTATTCAGAAAAATCTTATTGGACTTATATCCCAAACCCTCCAGTGTTCAGCCTGTTACATGGAAT
>NW_007177042.1:0-1286 GCF_000164805.1 Carlito syrichta
AAATATGGATGTTAACTAAAAGAAAAGAGATAGGAGCCGGGCTCCGTGGCTCAGCCTATAATCTCGCGCTTGGGAGGCCGAGGTGAGTGGATTGCCTGAGCCCGTGGGTTCGAGAACCACCTGGGCAACTTGGCAAGATCTCATCTCCACAATAAACCCAAACTTAGCCGGGCGTGGTAGCGCGAGCCTGTCGTTCCAGCTACTCGGAAGGCTGAGGCGGAAGGAGCGCCGGAGCCCAGCAGGTCCAGGCTGCGGTGGTTGGGAGCAGCCACTGCACTCCAGTCTGGGCGACAGAGCGAGACTCCAACTCAAAAAGAAAGAAAGAAAGAAAAGAGATCAGTACCGCCTTTCTGATTGATTACTCTAGTCTCAGACAGTAATCTAGAATAAGAAACACGACGTATCTATCTACTGTAAGCAACTAGGAAACCAAACAAAACATATGTAACAAAAGTTGCTACATATTGGAAACAAATATCAAATCACTACTGTCACAAAGAGAAAGAAAAACAATGAGGTGAGCTCTCAAATTACATCAGCTTCCTGCTTGCAGTTTTCAGGTCACCACACAGAGTAAAACAAACAAACAAACAAACAAGCCTAACTTACATTATTGTAAGATTAAGAAAAAATACATCAGAGTAGAGGAAGTTGAAGGCAATTAGAATTTGTGGAGCAGAACACTGTAGGAGAAGGAGCTATAGAAAAATTGAGATTCAGAAACCTTCACAGAGTTCCCATGAGCCTTTGACTGAGTTCTAATCTGTTCCTATGTGAGAAGAAATTTCTTCAAAGCCAGAAAATCACAATCAGAGAGCAATAGTCTAAAAAATTCCCTGCGTACAAACAGAACAGGGAATACTTCATGTTTTTGTCAGTGCAAATGGAAAGGTCTCCATATAGATATTAGAAAGAACATTTAGATGAATATTACCTCAGTAGCATCAGTATTTGGGCTATACTAGACTTGTAGTAATGCCTGCTCTGGAGGACAAGAGGTAGAGAAGTCAACCTCTAGAGTGCCAATTTTTTTTCTAAGAAACCTGAAAACTCAATTATATATCTAAAGAAAGTCCAAAATTCCTCAAAATAAATCCTACAATTAAATTAAATCTAACATCTAGTCAAAAATCGCCTGACTTTCAAAAAATCAGACACATATGATCTATAGAGAGGAGAAAAATCAATAAACAGCTTTAGAAATTATAGAGAAAAATTGGAACTAGTAGATAATGCTAGCTGACAATTTTCTTTCTCATTGGTCTCTTATGCTTTCACATATCTTG
>NW_007177042.1:2893-3655 GCF_000164805.1 Carlito syrichta
TAGACTTTTTTTCTCACATGAGCTAGACCTGCGGGACAGACAAGGATCATATTTCCTTGTTTGTGTTTTATGATTAAAGAGTAGCGATTTTGGTAATAGACACAACCAAAAATCCCATAGATTAATTTTCAAGTAGAAAGTTCTTATACTCATGTGTCATTATTACAGCTTCTATTAATGACAATATTTTCTTTCCTAGATTCCACCACAAAAAGAAGAAAGAAAAAGTTTTGGGGATCAAGTCTGAAAGAACAACATGGTTGTTCATTGCCTCTTCCTATTTAGAAAACACCTCCAAAAGCAAATACACATGTACACGTGTGCTACATGCATATACATGTATAGTCACATGCCCTCAAGATAAAGAATACTGTAGTATATACATTTGATCTTATCTAAGAGATCAATACTTTTGAGATACAGTCTAAATTCATACATGATCTTTAAAAAATATTTCTTGCCGAACTCGGTGGCTCAGCCTGTGATCCCCGTGCTTTGGAAGGCCGAGGTGAGTGGATTGCCAGAGCGCGCGGGTTCGAGGCCCGCCTGAGAAACTTGGCAAGACCTCATCTCTACAGAAAATCAAAAATGTACCCGGGCGTGGTAGCGTGTGCCTGTAGTTCCAGCTACTTGGAAGACAGATGTGGAAGGATCGCCGGAGCCCAGCAGGTCGAGGCTGCAGTGGCCGGAAGCAGCCACTGCCCTCCAGTCTGGATGACAGAGTGAGACTCCAACTTAAAAATAAATATAATAAAAAATAAA
>NW_007177043.1:0-610 GCF_000164805.1 Carlito syrichta
ACCCGAAACCCACAGGACTTAAGAGAGAAGATAGACAAATGGGACCTTATTAAACTGACAAGCTTCTGCAAAGCCAAAGAAACCATCAAGAGAGCAGGGAGACAGCCTACAGACTGGGAAAAAGTCTTTGCCAACTCTAGGTCTGACAAAGGCTTAACATCCTGGATCTACAAGGAACTGAAACGTACTGAAAAGACGAAAACAAACAACCCCATTATAAAATGGGCAAAAGATATGAACAGACACTTCACAAAAGAAGACATTCGAGAAGCCAACAAACACATGAAGAAATGCTCAACCTCACTAATCATCAGGGAGATGCAAATCAAAACCACACTGAGATACCACCTAACTCCAGTCAGAATGGCAATTATCAACAACTCAAAAAATAACAGCTGCTGGAGAGGGTGTGGTGAAAAGGGAACACTTCTACACTGCTGGTGGGAGTGTAAACTAGTGCAACCTCTCTGGAAAGCAGTGTGGCGATTCCTAAAAGCTCTAAAAATTGACCTTCCTTATGACCCTGCAATCCCCCTACTGGGAATATACCCTGAAGAACACAAATCACTCTATAAAAAAGATACCTGCACACGTATGTTTATCGCAGCGG
>NW_007177044.1:0-684 GCF_000164805.1 Carlito syrichta
CACAACCATGCTGCCCATCAAAGAGGACTGGATTTAAAAAATGTGAGTACATATACACGATGGAATACTATGCAGCCATAGAAAAGAACAAAATCATGAATTTCGCTGCAACCTGGATGGAACTAGAGTCTATAATACTGAGTGACCTCTCACAAAAACAAAAATCCGAATATCACATGTTCTCACTCATATAATGGACCTTGAACATCCAATGCAATACTATGAGAAAATGACGGATGGTACTGGGAAACTATGGGGGGGAGGGGGATGGGATTAACAGTTGCAGATATCTGTCGGGGGATGGGAAAACACTTCTTATCTACAGGGTGCCTGAATGAAACGTCATTGTACACCTAACCCTTAACTGTACCCCACAAAACCATAATAAAAAATACTGATTAATGAGAAAAAAAAAAAGAAATCACGATGATAATGAGTGGGAAAAAAAAACATAATTTTAACAAAAAGCATTGTGTGGTAAGTGGAAAAACTGCTGCACTGAAGTAGATTCAACAGGTCTCTTTACCCTAGACTTTCCTTTTTGGGTTACACAAACTGTGAATCTCTAAGTGAATAACTCAAGCACTATTTCCATCATTATTGAGTTTTTCTTCTAGATCATCAAGATAGGTTAAAATTGGAGTGCTTTATAATCAGATTCATGTTTTGAACCTCTCCAAATGT
>NW_007177045.1:0-794 GCF_000164805.1 Carlito syrichta
TAAAGTCCCCAGTTATGATAGTGTTAGAGTCAATATCTTCTTAGTTTTCCAAGAAGTTGCTTTATGAAAGTGGCGCAACTATGTTGGGTGCATATATGTTAGGATAGATATTTCTTGTTGATGGTTTGAGCCTTTATCATTATGTAGTGGCCTTCTGTATCTTTTTTGATTTTTAATAGCTTGAAGGGTATTTTGTTTGAAATTAAGATTGATACTCCTCCTTTCTTTTGTATTCCGATCACTTGAAAGTTTGTTTCCCATCTTCTTACTTTGAGTCTGTGGGTGTCCTTTCTAGTGAGGTGAGTCTCTTGAAGGCAATAGATTGTTGCCTGATGATATTTTATCCATTTTGCCATTCTATGTCTTTTCAGTGGTGCATTTAGTCAGTTCACATTTAGGCTAATAATTGAAATGTAAGAGTTGATCCCTGTCATAAGGTTCTTACAGAGTTGTTCCTATTTATTTGTTGTCTTTCTTTGGGTTTAGGAGTTGGTTCATGTGTGTTTTTAATCTTTTGCCTGTACTCTTGTGAAGAATGCTGTTGTTCTTTTTTCTTTTTCTTCTGTATTCAGTACTTTCTTTAGTGTTTCTTGTAGAGGTGGTCTGGTGGCAGCGTAGGTTCTTAGGGATTAGTTGTCTGGAAAAGATTTCAATTCTCCCTCACTAATGAAGCTTAGTTTGGCTGGGTAGGTTATTCTTCGTTGAAATTGTTTCTCTTTTAGAACTTTGAAGATAGGGCTCCAGGCTCTCCTGGCCTGAAGGGTTTCTGTGGATAAATCTGCTGCTATTCTAAT
>NW_007177046.1:0-1845 GCF_000164805.1 Carlito syrichta
ATTTACTTAAGTGCCTAGTTCAAATTATAGTCTAAAACAATCTGTCAGGCTACCATTATAGTCCAGAAATACAAAAGCTGGTACTTGTAATAAAGCCACAGAAATTAAAGTTTATCATTTAAGTTATGCTAATAACTTCAGACCTTATAGCTTTTATATAAAAAGGTAATCAGCCACCGCCTACAATTGTCAAAATGTAGGCCTGACTTTATACCTTTTATTGAGCTAGAATCCAGTAATTTTATGCCCATATAATGGTCATGAAAAAATTCCAGCCAGTGCCTGAAAATAATGCAACTGCTGAAACAAATCTGAACGCCTTAAGTCAGACAGGGAGAGATTTTCGATCTCTGGCTAGGCAGGACTGCGCCCATTATCAGCTCTGAAGAAATTACAGAAGACGGACCTTCACCCCTCAGCACCCCAAATGATTATGGGATCAAAAAAAAAATCTCTAAAGAATAAATAATTGAGGCAGGGTAGCTAGCACAGGCTAGACATAAATAAATTTCCTATAGGTAGGTTTTAAAAGGCGTTTAAACATTTCTACTGCAGGCCAAGTGGCAACCTGTCCCACCCCTTGGTGAATCCAAGGAAAACTCCATCAGATAAAACTAGAACAGTATAATTTCAATTTGCAGGTTGGCATAATAATCACTAGAAATCCTTTGGAAACATAAATTAACTAAACATAGGTATTTGGTATTTCATCACTCAGGATCCAAGTCCCTGAAATGAACTTTGTTAAACCTATAAAATTGTTTAATGATAGGCCTCTGAAGGAAAGGGGGGCCACAAACATAAATGCTCATAAGAAGATGTGTTGTCTATTTGAAATAAATTTTAATTACAGTTTATAAGCTTATTTCCCTAGACACTTCTTGAACCAGAAGAAATTCAAAACATCCAGGGGCTAAAAATTTAAAAAGGAAGAACCCAATCAGCGACTGTAAAAAAAAAAAAAAAAAAGGGGGGGGGAACCCTAAGTGTGGTCCTGTTCCTATAGCAGTCTAGAAAATTTAAATACCTAACTTCTCTATGAAGTCTCAAAGGGGGGTGAACAAAAGCCCCTGCTAAGGAAAAAAGTCCCACAACAGGCTTTTAAATAAAGTAAACAGGCATCTTTACTCTTCTTGTTAGGGGCATATAGGCAAACTTAAAAGAATTTGGAAGTCTTGCCTTGGAGCAACAACACACACACACAAAAAAAGCAAAGTTTTTTTAGTTGTTGTTGTTATTTTTCTTTCTTTTTTTCTTTTTTTCTCTTTTCAAAATCGTTAAACTGTAATTTTAGCCAAATAAGACTTTTTTTTTTAATGAAATGGCCAGTCTCTGGGCCATTTGGCCTTTCTTAAACAAAACCCGCCTGGGCGGGCCTTTAAAGTTGCAACTTGCCATTCAAAGGGAAATACCTCTAACTGCTATCAACTTTGCCTCTGGGCTAGTGGCAGCCCAGGTGAGGCCAACTGCTGATCCTGAACCAGTTACATGTTTCTGTGTTTATTCACACAATCATACAAGAAATATATATTTAAGCATTTGCCGCATCCTGCCACAAAATGAATGGAGAATAACCTGGGCTTCACTCTCTAGCACATCAATTATTATAAAAGTATGTCACACCTATTATAAAAACAAAGGAAACTGTTGTCTCCTGCCAATGTTTACCTGTTTTAAATTCTCAATTTAAGCTATAACGTAACTACATGTCTCTAAAGTTTTCAATATAATAATATAATAATTCTACTTTTAATAATTACCGGGCTTCTTGCTTATATCTACCTTTAAGTTTCTAAGTACAGAAAGCCCTTATCAGATGGATGATGGCTGCAAATGTTAATGCCT
>NW_007177046.1:2620-4170 GCF_000164805.1 Carlito syrichta
CTCTGAGTTTCAGTGGATTTGCCTCATTCCTTTGGAGGTAAATAAGTCTGTCCATACTTGGGACAAGATAAAAAATCATATCCTTAAAATTTAAACTCATTCGGACTTAAATATAAACCTCACTAAATTACATTAAGACATACAGGACATAAGTTGCTAAAAAGCAGTTCCGGTCCTATGAATTGACTAGCTCCATATTTAATAACTTCTCATTGTTTGCTAACCAAAAGTCATTAATGTCTGTACTTATTAATGTAAGAATTTGCGGGACGGTAATTCTTGTCTTGCTGTGCCTATTTCCAGAGTATTGAAAAGGAACATTTTTCAGCTTAACACCGAGTTTCATGGTTTTGTACTAAAATAATAAATAAAAAAGGGGAAGATGTTGGGAGCCGGCCACAGAGGCCCACTGAGCGTTAGGGATCAGGGAGGGCCGTAGACCCCGAGACCGCTAGGACGTGTTTGGGAGCCATTGACCCCATTTTCCTCCTCTTTTTACCATAAAACACAAGTAAGCTAAAGAAACTCTGCTGATCTAAGCTGAAAGCTCTGTAACTGTAACAGACATGGCTTACTCTGAAAACCTATTGTTCCTGTTTCCCATAAAACTGTGGTTTCGGCTTACAAATTAAATATAATTCAAATTCAGGTCACATTTGAGAGCCCTTTATATGGTACAAGCTTCTTTATACAATTTAACAGTATATTTGTAAAATTAGTATACACTTATAGGAAGCAGTTTCAAGCTTTTCAATAATAAAGTTGTCAAAAATGGCTCAGCACAAAGTTTGGGCCACACACCTGAGAGCCCAGCGCGTACTTTAGACTGGGCTGCATTCTTTTAGGCCAGTTTTAACTACAATTAATGTAAGGTTTCAATTATTTTAAAATAGGTCATGCTAACATCAAATAATCATGTTAGTTCAAGCATGACCAATCATAATATTTTAAGGTTTAATAAGATACAGTTAATTTTACAAATTTCATTGTCTCTATTTCCTACTGTTGTAATTTTAGAGAACAAGAGCAACAACTCAATTGGTTTAAAGCATGATTTAACCACACTCCCTGGTTTACTACACTAATTTCCACCATAGTTGGCCCTTTAGTTGTTTTAATTCTCCTACTTATTTTCGGGCCTTGCATCATCAACAAGCTTGTAGCCTTTGTTAAAAATCAAGTCAGCACTGTTCAACTCATGGTACTCAAGCACCAATGCCAACCGCTTGGTACTCATTCTTGGTGTCTCAACACTCCTACCCATTTTCAGAATGGTCTTTAAAAAAAAAAAACCTATATAGACCCACAATTGGGTCTTATCTATAGGTTCCTCTGAGAGGGAGGAATGAGAGACCCAAGAGATTAAAAAAAAAAAAAAACACTCTAAGAGAACTATTACTATATGAATTCCTACCCCACGTTCACTGTATTTGTTTGCAGTGTTTGTACTTAGAATTTTGTTAAGTTTAATTTTTGTTTGTCTCATAAATAACCGATTGCTTCGGCAACTGCTGCTAGCAGTATGTGAATGTCAAGTAATAAACCCCTCC
>NW_007177046.1:4467-19439 GCF_000164805.1 Carlito syrichta
ACTCGAGCCTGAATAAAGACCCTTGTGTGTTTGCATCAGAGCTGGCTCTTTGTTGGTCTCTTGGATTCTGAAATTTGGGTTTAACAAGAAGGCCTTAGCTATGTTCTCCTTTTGACATTTTGTTAACTACACCTTATGAAAATAAGTAATTCAAAATTCAAGCTGGAGGGACTCTAAATTATTTTGAGCTTTAAAAGAATATGATTATGGGGCCTGAGACAGGCAGCTATAGCTAGGAAGTTATAACCTTTGTATCTCTGATTACAGAATGGCCTTCTTCCTTACCTGCATTGTTCTGTAAAATACTATAAATGACAGAAGGACCCCAGAGAAAACCTTTTCCTTCTGTGTTGTTGATCTTCATTACATATTAACCTCCCTCTTACCTTTCTCACACAAAGACTTCAGGCTATCACATTGTCTTAAGATAGAATGTTAACTATGCTCTTTCAAATTGGAAAGAAAATCAAAACCAACTATTAAAAAAAGAAAACCACAGTGCTTTGGGAGGCTGAGTCAAGAAGATTGCCTAAGCCCAGGGGTATGAGACCAGCCTGAGCAACCTGGTGAGACCTCTCTACAATAAATCAAAAAATTAGCCAGGTGTGTTCGTGCCTATGGTTTCAGCTACTTGGAAGACTGAGGTAAAAGGATCGCCTGAGCCCAGCTGGTCAAGGTTGCAGTGGTCGTGAACATGCCATTGTACTCCAGCCTGGGTGACAGAGTGAGACTCAAAAAAAAAAAGAAAAAAGAAAACAAGACATGTGTAAAAGTAAACAGTAGCTAATTAATTTGTTGTGACTCTTAAATTAGCCGTGTATAGAAAATGTTGTAATCTGGTAAATTTTTTTGGTTTCTCCCTATATATAAGCAAGAACTTTTAACTTTGGAACACTGACCTCATTTATCTTGAGTCTATGTGTCCCAAATACTGTACCCAATCTCAACTTTGCACTTGAATAAACTCTTTAAAAATGGATTCTGATTCTTTCGATTATTTCAGGTTGACACCTGTCTTATTTGCTTGATATGGAGGAAGCATATTCTACTAGTGGGGGTATCTTTGGCCCTGTATTGTTACCACAATACAATAGGGAGCTTTGTTTTTGGGGGGTTTTTTTTGAGTTGGAGTCTCACTCTGTCACCCAGACTGGAGTGCAATGGCCGCTCCCGGCCACCGCAGCCTCGACCTGCTGGGCTCTGGCGATCCTTCCGCCTCAGCCTTCCAAGTAGCTGGAACTACAGGCGCGCTCTACCACACCTAGCTAATTTTTGATTTACTGTAGAGATGAGGTCTTGCCAAGTTGCCCAGGTGGGTCTCGAACTCACGGGCTCAGGCAGTTCACTCACCTCAGCCTCCCAAAGGCACGGGATTACAGGCTGAGCCACCAAGCCCGGCGGAGCTTTGGTTTTGAAAGGGTAAACTGAGGCAAGGTGGGCTAGTGCCAGTACCACGGGAATAATGCAAGGCTGCTACCAAGTAACAATTAGAAGGAAGTAAAGTTTATTATTCACCTTTCACAGATTGGAAAGGGGGCCCACACTCAGAGGCAAGTGTGGCCTCAAAGGGCCAAGAACTGGGTATATTTAAGCGCCTTTGGGGCAAGGGGAGTTTGGGCCTGGAGGGGTCTGAGCCAAAAGAAACGTCCAGGGTTGCAGGTCTTTGATGCTGATTGTAGCCACATGAGTCTTAGATCTTGACATCACCAGACATTAGCTCTCATGCCCTTGGGTGGTGGGATAAATGGGAGGAGACAAGGGGAGGGGTTTTTCCTGCAAAAGACCTGTCAGACATTTGCAACCCACAAACTCCTTAACAAAAACATGGTCTATTATCATTTCTATGGTTTCAACCAGCTAAAGGATGATCTTTGACCTTCTGTCTTGGACAAGGAAACTGAAAGTCTCCTAGAGACTATTATACTAAACCACAGATTGAAAGGTTGGGCTGTCCTTGTCTTGCATCTGATGTAGATTTGCCAAGGGGGTGGGGCAGACTGCCAGCTTGGCCTGCAGTAAAATGTCTGAATGCTTCTTAAAACCTACCTGTTGTTAATTTATCTATGTCTAAACTGTGCTAGATTCAAAAGCATGTCAGTCTAAGCAATCATGTCTATGCTGAGGCAAAGTGTGAACTAAGATTATTCTAAGTTCCTCAGGGTCCTTCCTTTCACGCTTCGTCATAATAAAAGCTGATTTACTTCATCTATTTTGTCCTTCTCTTCTCAAAGCTACTTCTACTCTATCCAAGATTTAAAAAAGAGAATGAGAAAACACTACCTAGGTCCTCTTCTCTCCAAATTAAAGGTAAAATAGAAATTATCAGAATTTGGCTGACCAATTTTCTTTCCCTGGAACTGATTTTGTGGAGCTAGAACCAAGTTAGGAACCAATAAAGAAAGTAAAGTTTTCTTTCTTTCCAGGGCTACATATATTTTTAAGACTTTTTTGTCACAAATCATTGCCCCTTTTTTCCTGTTAGATTTTAATGATTATTTATTGCTAACATTTGTTTGTTTGTTTTATTGAATGAACACTTCTTTTCTCATTCAGTTAAGTACTGCAGGAAAATTATGTGCTTCCTTCTCGTGCCATCATTTTTCTCAGAACATTATTAGAAAATTTGATTATTCTATCATCTTCATATATTAACATTTCATTCATCTGATACAGAGACTCCCTAATGTCTGTCCATATTGTTACAGCCCCTAGAGAAGGGTATAGCAAAGGTTCAAATGCTCCTGTACCTTCCTGAGCACATTACTGAGAGTCCCCTTATCTTCCATGGATTCCCAGTAAGTAGCTTCAGGGGATCCTTGACTTCCCTATAGACTATGTCCAATCAACCAAAAGATGTAAATTCCCATTTACTCCTTTCTTCTGAGTGATTATAATTTTGAATAATATAGTATCAATGTAATCATAAGCCTTGTGATTTGTATAACTTTTGTATCAGTGTAATTATCAGTTTTGTGACTTATATAATGTTTATGTAATGCTTGATGTCTTAGACCCTGTAAACTCCCTTTACTCCATGGCAAGCCTGATTAACACTTCTGCTGGGCCCTACTGATAAAAGCTATGAGATACCTCTGATACCTGGCACCAGGAAGTCTAGACCGAAAAATGTCACTATCAATAAATGCAACTGAAACTCAAGTTCTATACAATACTCTGCTGGTCACGTGGCTAATGGGTAGGTACTAACAATTCTGGACCTATAAAAGTGAACTGTTAAAGCCTGGAGAGTGAGCAGAACCACTGTAGAAAGTCCTGGAGTCTGGCTCTGCTCCCTGGATTCGAACTCAGAAATAAAATTCTTGACCAGGATTGGTGACTCAACCTGTAATCCCAGCACTTTGGGAGGCCGAGGTGAATGGATTGCCTGAGCCCGCGGGTTCGAGACTCACCCAGGCAACTTTGCAAGACCTCATCTCTACAATAAAGCAAAAACTACCTGAGAGTGGTAGTGCATACCTGTAGTTCCAGCTACTTGGAAGGCTGAGGCGGAAGAACCGCTGGAGCCCAGCAGTTCAAGGCTGCAGTGACCAGGAGCATGCCACTGCACTCCAATCTGGGTGACAGAATGAGACTCCAACTCAAAAAAATAAAAGAAAAGAAACTTTCTACCAGTTCCCTGCCCCTTTGATTTAGTGTTACTCAAACCATAACACATCCATCATGCAATATCTATTTATTGAACACCTACTTTGTGCCAAGTGTTGCCATATACGCTTACAGACCAGAAGATAAAATTATTTCCATGAGGCAAAAACCCCATGATCTCTTTCTCCAACCTCTCAGACTTATGTAATCAGTACTTTCGATTTTATCACTTTTTTAGCTCATGAACTTGTCAAGCTCCTTAGTTACTATACACACCCCTAACCTCTCATATCTCCTCCATAAGCTTTGACAAAAGAAAGATCCCTATAATGTAGTGGGAACATAGAGAGGTCGTGACACCGAGACTATTATAGGAAATGGCAACTTTATTACACCAGCAGGCTTGATGGGCTAATGCATCCAGGTCGAGCCCCCTAGAACGAGCGAAGAGGGGTCTTATACCTTTGTTTAGATAAGGGAGGTGGGTCGGGTTGAGAAATTACACATTTTTTTGGAATTTACAAGGTTGTATTCAGCAAAACCAGATCTTTCAAAGAACAAATGGTCTCCAGGAACTGCAGGGCGAGTAGGAGTGTAAACCACCAACTTCAAAAGAGGGGTTTTGGATAAGTCTGTGAATTAGTTACTCTTTTGCATCTCGATGACAGCCATCAGTCTTAGGCCATTTGGCTTTTTCAACAAAATCAGCCTGGCAGGTCTTTAAAGCCTGGCGCTTGACTTTCAAAAGGAAATACTTTTAACTGCTACCAGCCCCCTTCCTACCACAGGGCTAGTGGGAGACAATCTGTCATCCCAGGTGATTGCCATGGGGCCAACTGCTGACCCCGAAGCAGCAGTTATTCATGTGTTTCTACGTTCATTCACTCAATCATACAAGAGATATATTTGAGCATTTGCCACATTCTGCCACAGTACCAGGAAGGAAGCTGTTAGCATTCAAAGAACTGTAGAACTGAAATCACAGATAAAAGTAATTGGCATAGTCCTTGGAGACACAGACTCATATCCAAGTGTAAATCCATTCTAAGAAAACAAGAGAAACAAAGAAATTCTCCTTCATTAACTAAACATGTACCTGTGAATCATTTTTTATCCCCAGGATCTTCTGCTTTCATAAGAGTTCCTAGAGCCTCTGCAAACATACAGGGATAGGAACCAGGAGTGTCTGAGAACACAGACCTCATTATCCCCTAAGGCCTTGTTTGCCTAAGTACTTAAGGAGAAAAGGATGACAGAACCATTACTGCTGTGTCCCACATGTGCAAAGGGAATTGTCAAGACTGCATGTGACTGGTGATCTCTTCAAGTCCTAATGAGCAGATCTGAGGATGTTATCAAGCAGCATAGTCCTTTCCAAATTGAGTACTGCCAAGCAGGTAGCAGGATATGTGCCTAGTGTGCAAAACTGAGATGCCCATGGAGCAGGTGAAGACAAGGTATTTGTTTTCTAGTCAGAAATGCAATTTCTGCATAACAGTGCCCCACTATTAGTAAAGTATTTATTTGCAATTAAGTTTTACCTGTCATACTCTGTTATTTGCGAATACTTAATCACCCGTTGCAAGGAGCTCCACACTCCTCTTCAGTAGATTGTTGTACGTGTTAAACTTTAGGTCTTTAGCCTTTTTTGCTTTGGCACTTTGGATAGTCTTTTGCATTTCATGGAATTACTCCAGCCAAGCAACTGTGGACTGGGTGTGTCTGTGTATCTTGTAATGAGGTACAGCAGTGACTCTCTTGGCGTCTGTAATCTAAGAACTGTTAGGGTACGGACATGGCGAGGGTGGATGGATGGAGAGATGGAGAGGATGAGAGGGGACACACAGCACCGGTAACCCAGAGAGCTGAGTAAATGCAAAAAATTGCAACACACAAAAAGTTTAAGAAAGAAAAGTTTGTTTAAAAGTAAATTAGAGAAAGAAAGAGAAGGGAAAGAGAAGATTCACCTCCCCAAGATGGGGGAGGGAGCCAAAGCCAGGAAGCACGGCAATAGCCATAGCTCAAAGAGCACATGGCCACACCAGAGTCTAGCAAGGCAATGGCCACTGGCTGCTTCTGGTTGAGTCCTTTGAACCATTCCCCTTGACGCGGGAAGATCATTAAGGTGATTGGGTGGTGGTCTGCTTCACATCATCACAAAGGGGCAGGCAAGCACAGGTACTGACAGCGGGCAGATGGGTGGGCTAGTCATATGATTACTGCCATGGTGGGGTTTATTCGTGTCACCTGTGTCGCAAAGGGTTGATTAAGTTAACCCTGGGTGGTGGGATGGGGGGTGTTTTTGCAAGAGATTTGTTAGACATTTGCAATTCACAAACTCAGACATTTGTAATTCACAAACTCAGACATTTGCAATTCACAAACTCCTTGACCAAAGGTGGTTGTATTATTACTTTTATGACTTTGGCCAGTCAAAGGGTGATCTTTGATCTTTAGCCTTGACAAGGAACCTGAAAGTTTATCAGAGATTATTATGCTAAACCATGAATTGAAAGGTTGGACTGTCCTGGTCTTGCATCTGATGGAGATTTGCTGAGGGGGGATGGGATAGGCTGCTGCTTGTTTTGCAGTAGAATGTCTGAATGCTTTCTAATGGTTATGCTGAGGCAAAAAGACTAAACTAAGAATAAGCTAAGTTTCTTCTAGGTTTCTATAGGTATCTTTCAATAACAAGTTAATACTGATGTATTCCAAAAAATGTGACATGATTTTTTATGTCAAAGGGAATACCTTTCTTAGATACATAATTGGAATCATGAAGAAGAAAGGTGAAGTTCTCAAGATGTATCATATAACGGATCTAGGGCTTCTGAACTCCATTATCTGAAGTTAAGTTCAAGTGTGTCAGGTGAGACATAGAGGAGGCAACTCAACAAAACACATGAAATAGTGAAGCAGTTTATTACTTACAGATCAGGGAGAAGAGGGCAGCATATCTCAAAGGGCCAATGGGATGTGGGAGTTGTTTAAGAAACTTAACCAGCCTGGCTCGGTGGCTCAGCCTGTAATCCCGTGCCTTTGGGAGGCTGAGGTGAGTGAATTGCCTGAGCCCGTGGGTTCGAGACCCGCCTGGGCAGCGAGACCTCATCTCTACAATAAATCAAAAAATCAGCCGGGCGTGGTAGCGCATGCCTGTAATTCCGGCTACTCGGAAGGCTGAGGCGGAAGGATCGCCGGAGCCCAGCAGGTCGAGGCTGTGGTGGCCGGGAGCGGCCACTGCCCTCCAGTCTGGGCAACAGAGTGAGACTGAACTCAAAAAAAAAATAAAGAAAGAAACTTAACCAGTGAGAGGGAAGCTAGAAGTGAAAAAGGGACCTGTGAGCTGAAGTCTTTAATGGAGTCCAGGGCGTTAGCAAGCAGACTTTCCACAGGGTGTTCTAATTGGAAGATTTTGAGCAAGCCAGCATAAGTTCCATGGAGTCATACTATGACTGAGAGATGGTCATTGTGGCATATCTGTGCAGTCCGTTTAGGATGGGGGGAGTAGTGAGGGTCAAGTAGGTTGTATCTAGCTTTCCTATAGGGAGATGTTCACTAGAAGGTGATTGACTAAGGCAGATATCTGGATCTATCACGCAAGAACTGGGAAAAGGCAGAGAACTAGAAATTATATCAAGGATGACTAAGCCAACTTCTGGTATGAGAAAGTTAAACTTATTTTAAAAATGGGTACCAAGGCAACATACAATTATAGAAAAATCACTACACAGGGTAGAAATGTAAACACATTGGGCTGATAATCCATTAAATTCCTGAAACTTCCATGTGGATGACTACAACAGATATCTATCATTCTTGATGTCCAGTGTCTATGTTTTCTTCTCCTGGTAAAGTGTCTTGATTTTATGAAGGGAAACCAACCTCTCCCCTGCTTTCTTCCCAAGCTCATGAGTAACACATGTGACTCAATCTTAACTTAAACATATTCAAAATTCAGTCATAACAGCGTAACACATCAGCTGGCCACATTAAGTGCTTGACCCTTAAAGAGCAAAGAGACGTTTTTCACTGCTTTTATACTAGATATCTGATCCCTATCTAGTAAGTCTGATATTAGAGCCAGCACAGCCAGGGATGTTGCAGGAAATTTATTTTATAGGAATCCATGGGAGCTGGAATTAGGGGAATATTTTGATTGAAGAGTGAGAATGAGGCCAAGATATTAGTCGGTGTACAAGAGTCTAAAGTGGTTACAAATCAAGGAACCTCAGCCAGGCAACCGCAGTTGGAGCATAAATATGAAAATCAAAGTGTCAAAAATGATAGGGTAAGCAGGCACCCCAAAAGGGGCTGTTTTCTAAGGTTAGCTTTTCCCTCTTTTTTAGGGGGGTTGGAGTCTCACTCTGTCGCCCAGACTGGAGTGCAGTGGCCGCTCCCGGCCACCGCATCCTCAACCTGCTGGGCTCCCACAATCCTTCTGCCTCAGCCTTCCGAGTAGCTGGAACTACAGGCACACGCTACCACACCGAGTTAATTTTTTTTTTTTTTAATTTATCACAGAGATGAGGTTTCACCTGCTCAGGCGGGTCTCGAACCCGCAGGCTCAGGCAATCCACTCACCTCAGCCTCCCAAAGGCACGGGATTACAGGCTGAGCCACCGAGCCCGGCTTCCCTCCTTATTATAGCATCAAGGATAGGTACGTTCGCTTCATTTAAATGCAAACACTAGGTTTTTGCATGTTATACAACGTTGCCTAGATCATAAAATATCTGTAAAACTGAAATATGTGTTCATAGATCACTATATATCTGCTCATACTGCCATCGGGTGCTATAAACTCAAGCTTTATGTAAACTCAAGCATAACAGGAGTCACGGGAAAAAAAAGATGTGAAGTTTGCAAGGGTCCCAGAGTGCATCTGTCCAGTGACATGCCTAGAAAGCATTCCAGAGGCCCACAGCAGTGGATTATGTCTCAGTGTCTAAGACATTCTGGGCACAATTTGGGAAGAACTACAGTGCTGTTAATTTTAATACTGAGCCCCCTCTTCTTGTGCAAACCACAGATTTTGCAGCTTCAAAGTCAGCCAGGAGAAAGCAGAGGACTGCAAAACTTCTCTTAGTAGGCAGTAAGCGCAAAGTCATAGCCTCAGAATGGCTGCTCTGATGAATTCCCTCATCATTAAATTGTATTTTTAATAACCAGAGACACAAAGTATGCTGGCTCTGTAAAAGCCCCTCCTTCTCTTCAGAGCCCAGCTGCCAGAGACTGCAATTCCCAGCCGTACTTGAACAGGTATCCCAGCAACAGCACCTTGCACTGACTAATTACAGGCCAGCAGGTCTCTTTATCCCTTTCTGTCCTTTCTTTTTCTCATCTGTCACTTTATTCCTTCTTTCTCGTCAGACACTCCTCCAGCTAGGCCCCTGTATCTCTCTCAATCGTGAATTCTTTGTGTCTTGCCTCCTCTTCAGAGGCCTTTCTCATAAACAAAAAAAATTGTATCAGGGTTCACGCCTTTAATGCAAGCGCTTTTGTGCAATGAATTCCCTTTTTCTCTGTCTTTTGGAATAGTCTGTCTTTTCTCTCATTCTTTTCTAACTTCCCTTCTTCCCCTGGTATGTGGGTGCACTCTCATTTTCCAGTGTACAACCCAATCTTTTTTTTTTTGAGTTGGAGTCTCACTCTGTTGCCCAGACTGGAGTGCAGCCACCGCAGCCTCGACCTGCTAGGGGTCCAGCGATCCTTCCACCTCAGCCTTCCAAGTAGCTGGAACTACAGGCATATGCTACCATGCCCGGCGAATTTTTTGATTTATTGTAGAGATGAGGTCTCACCAACTTGCCCAGGCGGGTCGCGAACCCGCAGGTTCAGGCAATTCACTCACCTCAGCCTCCCAAGGGGCGGGATTACAGGCTGAGCCACTGAGCCCGGTTTACAACCCAATCTTAACAAGAATAATCTTCTCATAATCCACCCCTCCCCCAGAAAAATAGTTAAATATTTAATAGTGATTGCAGCAGACACCATTCCTTGCCTACCCAGCTTCCATGCCTACATCTTCCTCCTTTCTGACATAACTGATTTTGTTAAAGTAACCACCAGTTCTTCTCATAGCCATGTGCTTCAGGGAAGCTAATTCCACTCCAGCTCCCAGGGGTGAATCTTAATGTGTAAAGCCAGTCACAATAGTTTCATTTCTTTTTCCAAGGATAGGCTTAGAGAAGGGGACCTGTTTTGGTGAATGAAAGGTGAGGGAAAATCTGCTGAGGGACTTCTGGAAAAATAGTTTCCGTGATCTTAAGAAGACCAGAAGTAAAAAATGACCTCTTTCTTCTAAATGCCATCATCATGATTGGATGTGAGGCCTGGACCTGTGGCAGCCATCTTGTTTCCAACCTGAAGTGAAACAAGCATCATGTGAAAAAGAGCTAAAGGAATTAGAGAAGCAGAATTCGGTCCCTGCTGCCCCACTCATGGGACCTCCAGACTTCCTATTATGGAAGGTAGTACATGCCTTTATCATTTTAGATCATTTGAGGCAAGATGTTCTGTCCCTTTCAGCCAGAAGTATCCTGGTACAAATATCATCTGCTTTACAGAGAGCTGAATTGTGGCTCCGCCCCTAGATGACTTAGGCAAGTCAATTACTTGCTCTAAGTTTCATTATCTTCCTCAGTATAACCCAAAGATCTGCATGACTTCAGATGAGTTTATATTGATATGTGACTGTTGAGATTTTAACTCCTCCTTTCTGATATTAGGATGATTCCTGATCCACCGCTCTCCACACAACCCTGAGGGGCTCACATGGATTCATGAATCAGCCTTAGTGTAGAGCCCACAGGTTCAGATCTGACAATTCCTTGTGGGTGCTGTTCCAAGCAAGATCTTTGTCCTCATTCTTTTTCTGCTATTCAGTGGAATCGTGGAACTAGAGACCTACATGCAGGCTAGTCATGAGCCTGAAGTGCCACCCTCTATGGCAGGGATCTCTGCTGCCATTTTTGCAAAATAAGAAAGAAAATCCCCCTCGTGTGTTTCACTAAGGAAGTTTCCACAACAAAGCTATCTGAGTCCCCAAAGAACCATTTATTTTTGTCATTCCAGAGCAAAATGGCTTGTGCTGCAAGGTGTTTCAGCATCCAGAATCATAACTTTCAATTAACACATGTAATCTGTAGCAGATGTTACAGTCTAGTTCTCTGCACTCTAGAGGGTAAAAGGTGAAAAACAACATTTCTCAGATCCCTTTACAGCTTGGCTTCCCTATGAGGCCTAGCTCCTCCAAAAACAGACACCTACCCAAGGTGTAGAAGATAAGGGTGGTATGAATGCTGCTTCTCTCCTGCTTTTGCCATTTTTTTCTGACAAGCATGGTCATGGAAGCATCAGAATTTTTTGCAGTGGTGATGTCAGGGTCCCTGGCTTTGTGGTGTCAGAGTCAGCACATGGGGACTTCATTCTGCTGGCATGGATTGTGGCTGAAGTAGAGTAGAGCCGGCATCAACAGCGGTGATAGCATCTTCTGGCTCCTCAGCTTGGCAACAAGGTGGGGTATTCTGCTTCCAGAAACTTACTGATTCCCTCATATTTTAATCCTTGTGTGATAATGACATTCTTGACTAGTCAATTCTATAGTATTATTCAGGATGTTATTCCTAGAAACTCAGCCTAATCCTGGGTTCTCTGGTCCTTTCAACACTTGTGCAAAGCACCTGTGTTTAATCATTTTCTGTTTAAAGCAGTTTTTATGATTTGGACCTGAAACTCTGACTGATAGACAGCCAGTTTCCCCCCTGGATGCAAACACACCAATAAAGTAGCTGTGTGAGAGAAAGTGTCATTATCAGCACTATGCTAATCCCTAGGAAAATCCAACATTTTCTTCTGAAGAATAAGCTTTATTGTTTTGGTTTTTTTTTTTTTGAGTTGGAGTCTCACTCTGTCACCCAGACTGGAGTGCAGTGGCCACTCCCGGCCACCCCAGACTCTACCTGCTGGGCTCCAGCGATCCTTCCGCCTCAGCCTTCCAAGTAGCTGGAATTACAGGCATGCGCTACCATGCCCAGCTGATTTTTGATTTATTGTAGAGATGAGGTCTTGCTGCCCAGGTGGGTCTTGAACCTGCAGGCTCAGGCAATACACTCAGCCTCCCAAAGGCGCGGGATTACAGGCTGAGCCACCGAGCCCGGCTGCTTTATTGTTATACTTAACTTATAGTGACAGATTTCTTCACTCCTTATAGTGATGTCACTCTCAGGGGTTCCATTTTGTTCCCGAAAAGCTGGCACGTATCAGGGTCACATGGATCTGTTCAACATATGCATATGTACTTGAAACTTGGTAGGTTTCACCCAGAAGACTTCTCAGCTCCTATGTGGATCAGTGGTTGTCAATGGACATAGTGAGTGATATTATCAGCTAATTCCATTTGTCAAGAGTCTTTATGCCCTAGGTCTTGCCTGGACATGATAGTACTAGCCCTAATTTCATTTTCTAGGAGTATTTCACAGCAGGGACACCCTATTATATATGAAACAGATCTGATTTAGTTTTCATGAGGACCCAGAAAGATAACATAGGTGAAAATGCTGAGCACAGTACCTGGGCCACATACGGTGCTAAAAAACATTCTTTTCTTCATATGTTCAATGTAAGGCAAGCGGGCAAGCCGAGAAACTTTTATGAAATTAGGGTTGTAGTTATTTTAAACATTGCCATAGAAGTGTTTACTGGGCTGATTTGGCATTATGTACAATTTTCTTTTTTATGCATTTTCAAATTCAAGTGCTAGAAAAAATTACTTTGTGTCATTCAAAATATTGTTTCCTCGGAATAATATTTTACAGAATTTTCTCTGAATAATATTTCACAGAATTTCTTTTTTTTTTTTGAGTTGAAGTCTCACTCTGTCGCCCAGACTGGAGTGCAGTGGCCGCTCCCGGCCACCGCAGCCTCGACCTGCTGGGCTCCGGCGATCCTTCCGCCTCAGCCTTCCAAGTAGCCAGAATTACAGGCATGCGCTACCATGCCCGGCTGATTTTTTGATTTATTTAGAGATGAGGTCTCGCTGCCCAGGCGGGTCTCGAATACAGAATTTCTTACATGGAGCAGTTGTAAAAAAAAAAAATGGTGATTCATTTTCAAAATGGTGATTTGCTACTTTACTTCCTGATTCTTTCTTCTTTCTCTGTGGGCTTTCTCTTTTGGCAGGTTTCCTTTGGCAGGCATTCCACCTTATTTGTATAGAAACTGCTTGTGTTTTACCTTATTTGTACAAAATTGTTGCTTAGGTGACATCTGGCAAAGTGATGTAACCTCTGAAGTACTCAGCCAATGAAGAACCAGGGAAAAGACTTGGGCTTCAGGGCATAAATACGCTGGCTGTGACTGCCTCAGTTTGCCTGCTCACCTGAAAGGCATTCATTCTTGCAAGAATGAGATTAAAAGAGCTGCTTAACTGCCCCAATCTCTGAGTCTCCATGTAGTGCTTTAACAGTGAAACTAGGGAGGGTCAGTCCTGTCTCCTACAGCTTTGGGGGCTCATCTGGGATACAAGCAACTGTGGGACCAGACCCCCATACGAGGGAGAGATGCATTCCACCCAGTTTTAGGTGGCTCACTCCAGCTGGGTGATCTTGGTTCCTTCTGATCTGTAGATAGACCTAAGACCATTATCTGAGACTCAGTGGTGGAGATACTGAACAGGCAGGTAACACCTGTGGCAACCCAGTAACCTAGTGCACAAGCCAAGGTAGGAAAATTGGACTATATGTACTGCCTTGGGGGTCAGGGAAACTCTTGGAGGTTGAGTATGTGTGGCTGAGATGTATCTCAAGATATGAAGTAAGTCTCAACACTTGCAAAGAAACCTCCAGTAAGGGGGGTTGAGCATTTTAGGAGGAACTCAGAGACTACGCAGCTCACCTGGTAACCGAGAATGGGGAATAAGCAAGTCTAGGCCTAGGAAGGGAGATCAAGAGGATCCCCTTGAAATTCTCTCAGATATTCTGTTGTGGCAAATGTTAAAGAATTGGATAAATGATTCCAAAACAAAAGGAAAAAGAAAGAAGAAAACGATTGAACTTTGTTGTTTTGTTTGGACTAGGGAACCAATCTGCCAGCCCTCAGTGTTTTGACTGAAATATGGCTCTAATGAGGACTGGTTTTGTCAGACATTAGTAATCTATGTAAACAATAAGCCCTCTGTTTCATCTGAGGAAAGGGATTATGCCCTTTGGTGGCTTCCAGAAACCCTTCCTATGTTTTCCCTTCATCATTTCCCATTTGATGTCTCTAGAGGAGAAGGAAAAACCTTGGGATCCACTGTCCTGTAGTCTCTCTCCCTTATAACCCCCAAGAAGCCAGGGATCTTGTGGGGGGGAGGGGCAGTGGGAGATGCATATCTATCAGAAACTCAAGAACTGAGATCCCCAAGTTCTAAACTCCTGGATTCTAATTTGAAAAGAGAATTGGAACCATGCAAAAGGGACATTAAAAAACTCCCTTTTCCCCCTGGAGGCCCAGATGAAGATTCAATTGTTCCCACTCAGGGAGGTTCTCTTAGGACAGGAGAAATTTGCCTTATTAATGCCCTACTTGCTAGTACTGAGGTAAGAAATTTCAAAAAGGAAATTAAATCATTATTAGATGATCCTTTAGGATTAGCAAATCAGGTTGATAAGTTTCCCAGACCTAATCTATATACCTAGGTAGAACTGATGTCTATTATGAACATCCTATTCAGTGGTGAAGAAAGGGGAATGATTCGGAGGGCTGCTTTGTCTCTCTGGGAAAGGGAACATCCCCCAGGCCCAGAAGTACAACCAGCTGAACAGAAATAACCAAACACAAACCCCAGATGGGAAAATAATAAGCCAGGAGACAAAGTTGGAATGCAGGATTTAAGGGAATTAATAATTAAAGGGATCATAGAGTCATCCCTGAGATCCCAAAATTTCTCAAAGGCCTTTGAAATCCAGCAAGAAAACTGGGCTCGGTGACTCAGCCTGTAATCCCACACCTTTGGGAGGCTGAGGTGAATAGATTGCCTGAGCCCACGGGTTCAAGACCCACCTGAGCAACTTGGTGAGACTTCATCTTTACAATAAATCAAAATTAGCTGGATGTGGTAGCGTGCACCTGTAGTTCCAGCTACTTGGAAAGCTGAGGCGGGTGGATCGCCTGAGCCCAGCAGGTCGAGGCTGCAGTGGCCAGAAGCGGCCACTGCACTTCAGTCTGGGTGACAGAGTGAGACTCCAACTCAAAAAAAAAAAGAAAAAAGAAAAAGAAATCCAGCAAGAAAAGAATGGCCAGACTCAGTGGCTCAGCCTGTAATCCCAGCACTTTGGGAGGCTGAGGTGAGTGGATTGCCTGAGCCCGCGGGTTCGAGACCTGCCT
>NW_007177046.1:20072-35395 GCF_000164805.1 Carlito syrichta
TTCTCTTTGATTTTTCAGTTATAGAAATCACGTTGTCTGTAAAGAGGAAATAACTTGACATTCTCTTTTCCTATTTGGATATCCCTAATCTCATTCTCTTGTCTGATTGCTCTGGCTAGGTCTTCCGAATCTATGTTGAAACAAGAGGGGTGAGTGGGCATCCTTGTCTTGTTCCAGTTTTCAGGGGAAGTGTTTCCAATTTCTGTGCTGCACTCCAGTCTGGGTGACAGAGTGAGACTCCAACTCAAAAAAAAAAAAAAGAGTGAAACTCCAGTGGCCTTTCACAATGACTCAGAGATCAAATGAGAAAGTATCCACAGTTAAATCCAGAAGACCTTGTAGGACAGGGCCTTCTAAAGGTTAATTTTGTTAACAAAAGTTGGCCAGACATTGCAAGAAAGTTACAAACCCTGGAGGGATGGAATGAAAGACCCACTGAGGAACTGTCAAAAGGAGCACAAAAGGCGTTTGTTAAAAGAGATGAAGAAAAGCAAAAACAAAAAACTAGAATTATGTTAAGCACTGTAGAAAAGATAGCCAGAAAAACAAATGAGAGACCCCCCTGGGCAAAACCTGGGTATCAAAAGAAACAGACTAAAAGAAAGTGTAATCCAAAAAGAACCATGAGAAGGGAGTTTAATCAAAAGGGAGCTGAATGTTGTCATTGTAAGAAACCAGAGCATTTCAAGAGAGTTCATTCTAAATTGAAAAAGGAGGAAGAAATAGTCTCCCTTATGCACTAGATGCAGAATATCAGACCCACCAGGATCCCTTGATAAATCTGAAAGTGGGACCAAATGAAGAGGACACTAACTTCCTTGTTGATACTTGGGCAGTTTTCTCCTCCCTAATCTTCCAACCCCCAAATGTTCAATTTTTACCAGAAAAGCTTCTAGTCTCTGGAATAAAGGGAAAAGGATTTTAGCTTCCCATATTTAAACCCTTGATTCTAAAAACTGAAACAGAGACAATGATAGGGTCATTTAAATTTTTCCCAGAAGCAACAATAACCTAACCTAGGCAAAGACCTAATTGTCCAGGTGGGTCTTAATGCAGGGATAGAACAAGGTCAACTTAAGATCCTAATGACATATGTTACAGAGGAAGTAAAACAAAGAATTAGCCCTAAATTATGGGTGAGAAGAGGAAATAGAGGAGGTCTGCAAATTCCCCCTATTCGGATTTCTTTAAAATAGCCAAAGAAAATTGTCTGTAGAATACAGTATCCTATTTTTATGGAAGGGAAAAGCAGACTTCAACTGGTAATTGAAGGTCTTCTTAGAGATGAACTTTCAAAATCTTGCATGTCACCACACAATACCCCAATACTTCCAGTAAAGAAGCCCGATGGATCCTACCAGTTAGTGCGAACTTACAGGCAATAAACCAAATAGTTCAAACTCAACATCTTGTGGTTTCAAACCCCTATACCTGTAGTGGCTGAATGTTCAATCCAAGAGACCACCAAGAGCCAATGCCGATGAAAGTTCAAGAGGGTCTTTATTGCAAGCTTGAGCCTGGACTTCTGTCAACAACCGACGCAGCGGAGTACACCCAGAGGCCCCGACTTCTTTAAGCAGACACCTTTTATCATGATTACACAAAGGGAGGAGGAGTTTGGGGGCACTTTCCAGTCTTGTTACCATTTAATTGGGTAGTAACCTCTGGTGGTCAGCTCAATCGTGGAGGATTGGCTAACTTGACTGGGGCTGACCTTGGCCCACTAGCTGGGGAAGTTGCAGAGACATCTGGAAACTTTAGGTGATTTCCCCCTGGCACCTGATTGGTTGTTGCTAAGGGAAAGTGGGTCAAGGGAAGGGGTTGAAGCTTGAACTGGAGCCTTGCAGTTTTTCCCATAACTGAAACTTTAAACAGCTACAGGTTATGTTTTAAAGCAGAAAACTAAAATGGCTGTGCTATTGTCCACAAGCCGATTACATGTTTATTGGGTTATAGCATGTTCTTAACCTAAGTCTATGGTATACTCTGTTATGACCCTCTCATACCCTCCTTGTTTGCCCATTGGCCCCTGAGAGTAAAGACCTCTTTCCCTTTGAATGGGAAAATCCTAGGAATGGAAGAAAGCAACAGCATTGCTGGACTGTGTTACCACAAGGCTTTAATGAATTTCCTAATTTATTTGGCCAAATTTTAGAAACCGTATTAGAGGAGTTTCTGCCTCTGCCTGACACAAACCTTTTGCAATATGCAGATGATCTCCTAATCTTGGGAACAGACAAAGCCCAGGTCTCTGAAACAACTATAAACACACTTAAATTCTTGGGGCAGCAAGAACTAAGAGTTTCTAAAAGCAAACTACAGTTTATAGAATGAAAAGTTAAATATTTTAGACATTTAATCAGTGCAGACAAATAAAGAGTTAACCCTGAAAGAATAACTGGAATAGTTAACTATCTTAGGCCCAAAACAAAAACTGAACTTAGAAAATTAGGTTATTGCAAATAGGTTATTGCAGACTATGGATCGATTCATATGTGACCAAAACTAAGAGTTTATATTCAAAACTATTGAAGAAAGCACCCAACTCCCTCCAATGAACTACAGAGGAAATACAAAGCTTGGAAAATTTAAAACAGACCCTAATTACAGCCCCTCTCCTTGCTCTCCCTTCTTTAGAAAAACCTTTCTCTTGATTTGTAACACCAAATCAAGGAACACCCATGGGTTACTTACCCAGGATTGAGGTGGAAAAAGCAACCAGTAGCCTTTATATCCAAACTATTAGATCCTGTGTCCAGGGGCTGGCCAGAATGTGTTCAGGTCATTGCAGCTACTTCCTCGCTAGTTGAAGAAAGTCAGAAGTTAACCTTTGGAGGAACCCTTCTAGTTAGTACTTCATCAAGTCTGGGCCATCCTGAATCAAAGGACTGACGATTGGTTAACTGACTCCAGAAAATTAAAATATGAGGCAATACTATTAGAGCGGGATGACCTAATACTACCTAATACTACAGATTCTTATATGAAATTAGCAAGTTTCTTGAAAGCCAGAGAAGAAGAAAATCAGAAGGCATTGGATCATGACTGCCTAGATATTATTGAATACCAAACTAAAACCAGATTAGATCTAAAAGAAAAGCCACTCTGTGCTGGTGTTAAGTTGTTCACAGATGGTTCCTCCAGAGTGATTGAAGATAAAAGGTATAATGGATATTCAGTTGTTGATGGAAGTGATCTATCTGTTTATGAAAAAAGAAGGCTACCTAACTCATGGTCTGCACAAACTTGTGAATGATATGCTCCTAATCAAGCCCTAAAAACACTCACAGATAAGGAAGGTACAATCTCTAAAGATTCTAAATATGCTTATGGAGTAGTACATACTTTTGGAAAAATCTGGATGGAAAGGGGTCTCATCAATAGTAAAGGGAATGATTTAGTCCATGGAGAACTAATTAAACAAGTTTTAGAAAACTTACTACTTCCCACTGAAATAGCTCTAATTCATGTAAATGGTCATCAGTGAGGAAGTTCTTCCAAGGCAGTTGGTAATAGGCTGGCTGATGAAGTAGCCATAGAGGCTGCCGTAAAGAATGAAATTAAACTTTGAACCTTACCCCTAACTTGCTTGTAATCACCGTAAGACCACATTTTACTGAAAAGGAAATGGAAGAAATGAGAATGGTAGGGACTGCTCCAAACAAGGAAGAGAGGTGGATCCTCCTTTGATGGAAGAGAGATAGTTAACAAACCATTTATTAGGGAATTAATGACTATTTGCATAAGGGAAGCCATTGGGGAGCTCAAGCAATGTGGGATGCACTCTTAAAAACCTATGAATGTGTAGGTATTTATACTATTGCCAAACAAATCTGTGAAGGATGTATAATTTGCCAGAAAATAAATAAAAAGGTAATCAGAGGGTCATTAAAAGGGGGAAGACCTCCTGGATTAAGACCCTTCTGCTGGAGTCCAGCTCCAGGAGAGAGTCAGGGCTTGAGATGCGAGAATCGGGAAGCGGTGAAAAAGAAAAGACGAAAACGACAGGATTCCTCTTCCTGGGGAGAGCTCAAGACTCTGCCAATTTTTATTTATTTTTCACAAGCTTATATAGGTTTTCCTCTTAGCCCTGCACCCACAAATGTTATCTTATGTTGCCAACCAAACGCCCACGTACATCCTTTTTGCACGCACAATAAGGTTGACCTCTAACAATTTTAACCACAGATGGTGTTTTTCTTAAGTCAAACATTATGAACGTCCTGGTTTTCTTCCTAACTTTCTCATAACTATTTACTATTATAGGCCTATAATATCCTTACCCTATAAAGCAAAACCGTAACCCTAAGTCTTACACTTATACTATTATATAGCTCTTATCTTACTAGTTTATCTTATCTTACTATCTTTTTATTAATATTCTAAATTCTATCTTCATTAAACTACTTATTTAATCCTAAAATGTCTTAACCTATTTTTTATCTCAAGCGGTTGTTTTCCACCAGCTCTCAGTTGGGATCTATTGTATATGAGGAAGTGGTCGGCTTGTTTTTCTCGGCCTCCTGCTGTTTACTGAAAAACATCCTTACACGCCCTAAGGGGCACCCTTTTTGCTGCAATCTCACCTCCATTATGCCTATGTATAATTTTTGCTGTCAAATGCCATCATCCATTTGCGCATCTATTATCTCAATTAAAGAGGGAACATTCTCAGGCCTATGCATGCAATCCTTCAAAGTTAGGGAAGGTCCGTCAACAGGATCCATGGGGCTTTGCCTCCAGTCATGGCCGTATTTTACTGGGGCCTTGCTCCCAGCCGACATTTTTCCTGTTTTCAGGTCCCTTTCACCTTACTTTTACTAGTGATTGCAGCTCCCGACACCCTTCCAAAGTAATTTCTTTTGAAATGCCTAAGTCTGGAAAACATAAGTACCTGAATTAAGACCCTTTCAAGTTGATTTCACTGAAATGCCCAAGCTGGAAAACATAAGTACCTGTTAGTAATTGTTGACCATTTTACTGGGTAGGTGGAGGCATACATAATAGCAACAACTAAAACAGGATCTGTAATAAAAATATTTTTGGAACAGATAATCCCTGGATTTGGTCTAGTAGAAAACATTGATTCGGATAATGGAAGCCATTTTACCTCAAAGGTATTACAAGGCATTGCAACAGCACTCCAAATGTGATCAGACTTTCATGCGTCCTGGCATCTGTCATCCTCGGGAGAGATAGAGAAAATGAACCAAACTCTAAAAACCCATATAACTAAACTAATGTCAGAAATAAAATTGTCCTGGGTCAAATGTCTTCCTATAGCTCCCCTCCAAATTAGAATAGCCCCTCAAAGGGATTTGCTTTTGTCACCCTATGAGCTATTATATGGGGTGTCCTATCTAGGTAGAGCAAAAGATTTATTGACCCTGGAAGCCAAAGATCAATTTTTAAGAGATTATATTTCAACCGTCTCCTCTACCTATCTTAGATTAAAAGGACTCCTTGCTCAAACTCCTCCTCTTGAGTTCACAGTTTATCATTTTCAACCTGGCAACTTGGGTGTTGATCAACACTTGGAAGGAACCAAGCTCCAACCAAACTGGGAAGGACCATACCAAGTGCTCCTGACTACTGAGATGGCTGTCCAAATCGTAGAAAAAAGGTGGACACATCATACTCAAGTCAAAAAATCAGTAGCAGGGACTGTGGTAAAACAAGAGACAAGATTGGTAGGAAGTTTCTCAAATAGAATCTCTAAAAATAAAAATAAGAAAAAGTTAATATAAAATTTAATCTTATGATTGTTCCTGGTGCTCTCCTTAAAACCCTACCTATAATGACTGCTTTTATTGTCCTACCTCTCTGTTTTATTAGACGTTTATGTCAAGGGCCTCTTAATTCTGAATGCCCATGAGACGTTTCCTCCCTTGAGAACAGCCAAAATGTCTAATTACTTACAGACCTCTATTATTATTGTAACTTTGTGGTCCATTAATATACAGGCAACCAAAGGTAAACCTAGCCCTTTTGCACTAACTTGATAATCAATGTGACTAAAACCTCATTACCTCAAACTATAAAAATTGATGCATGTCAAATTTTGCCTTGTGGAAACTTAGAGAAGCAAAGACAATTATCTCAGACAGACAATATCTTTGTCCTACATCAAATATAGGTGAGGAGGATGTCTATTTTGAAGACTTTGAGGGACCTCCCCAAACTCACAGAAGCTCCTGTCCCAATTGGGATGATATACTGAACTACTCAAATTCAGGGTTGGACAGCAACCCCCTGGAAAACAATGAAGCCCCCTACAGTCCTTGAAACCCCAAATGCACTTATCTTAGGGAATTCCACCAGCAGCCTGTAGAGATTTAGAAAGGAACCCTTTACTTCTGATTATTAATAATCCTGCTACTGTAGATCAAAAGCCTGAGGTGACACCTCGAGTTTATGGATTGGAAGCCAACATTTCAGCATGAGACCCTCGAGGATGATTGACCCTTCCTTTAGTCAAGAATGTGGCTGTAGATACACTGAAACCAAACCGAGCCCCAGTGATTATTATGACTTCCCTAGTCATGATCCCACAAAGGTAACTGTAGCTGGAATTAAAGATTTAAAACAGACTATAGAACTTGAAACTGTTTATAAGGAAGCGAATGCCTGGATGGAATGGATAAAATTTACAGTATCCATTCTAAATAAGAGTGACCGCTATGCATTCACCACAGGACGGTTGCAGGCTCAAGAGATACCACTCATTGTCAGCTGGGATGCAGACCCCATCAGAATGAGTTGTATGTGAGCCCTGTATCAAGACAAGGATGCACGGGGAAACGAGATGTGCGTGAGCCTGTCCTTGCTTCATGCAGCCTTGCAAGAGCTAGATTCTAAAGCGACTCCTTTTTCATGGGTAAGTTGAATCACTTCTCATGTCTCTTCAGACGGGGGGACGTTTCACTACTCCCATAGGGCAACTGCAAACTTCTACCCATGTTATGGATGTCTCAGAGGTACACAAGGGCAACTACTCTCACTGTAACTTCCCTCAAGCGAATGTTTGATGGTACTGTGGAGGAAGAAAACTTAGAGACCTGTTACCACCAAATGGGCTGGAATCTGTTCTTTGGTTCAATTGGTCACCCCATTCACCCTGGTATTTTGCTCCAACCTAAGAATTCACCTTCAAAATAGAAGCAAGAGGTCATTTTAAGGATCATTTGATCCCAACATATGTATCAATGCTATAGGAGCCCCCCAAGAAGTCCCCAGCAAATTTAAAGCTAGAAACCAAATAGCTGCAAGATTTGAGTCTATGCGCTTCAGGTGGTCAACTGTTAATAAAAATGTAGATTGGATTAACTACATTTACTATAACCAACAAAGGTTTATTAATTATACTAGAGATGCTATCAGAGGAATTGGGGAACAACTGGATATCACCAGTCAAATGACTTGGGAAAACCATATGTTTTTAGATGTGATCTTAGCTGAGAAAAGGGGAATCTGTGTTATGTTGAGGGGAAAATGTTTTATTTCAAACAACACAGTCCCTAATGGAACTATCACCAAGGCGCTACAAGGGCTAACTCTTCTGGCCAATGAATTGGCCGAAAATTCTGGAACTGATGATCCTTTTACAAATTGGTTAGAAGACTGGCTTGGAAAATGGAAAGGAATGGATAGCCTCAGTCTTAATCTCCTTTGTGATTGTAATGGGAATATTAACTGCCATAGGTTGCTGCATAATTCCCTGTGTTAGAAACTTAGTCCAAAGACTTATAAAACTGCTATTAATAAGCAAATGCCCATAGGTCATTCCCCTAATAATCTCATGATAATGGAAATTGAATAAAATTTTGAGGAAGAAAGTCAGAAACTATTCGAAAATTTTGAAACAAACTTGAATTATAATGAAAATCAAATCAAAACTACTTAAAATAAAAGAGGAGGGAATTGTAAAAAAAAAAAATGGTGATTCATTTTCAAAATGGTGGTTTGCAACTTCTCTTCCTGGTCCTTCCTCCTTTCTTGGTGGACTTTCTCTTCTGGCAGGCTTTCTTTGGTGGGCGTTGAGACCCAATCAGAATCCAGAGACATGTATTTTACCTTATTTGTGTAGAAACTGCTTATATTTTACCTTATTTGTACAAAATTATTGCTTAGGCGATGTCCAGGAAAGTGATGTAACCTCTGAAGTACTCAGCCAATGAGGATCCAGGTAAAGGAGTTGAGCTTCAGGGCATAAATAGGCTGGCTGTGACCTCACCCCAGAGGCAGCCTTTCTTTCAAGAATGAGATTAAAAGAGCTGCTTCACTTCTTCATTCTCTGAGTTTTCATGTCGTGCTTTAATGACAAAACTGAGCAGAGTGATCCTGCCTCCCCACAGTGGTCATCATTTATCCATTATGACAACAAATATTTAGTGGGTGCTTTGTGTTAGGCCCTATTTTAGACATTGGAAATACAATAGTAAGAAGACAACAAGGTCATTGCACTTATGAAGTTTTAATTCTGGAGGAGGTTAGAAATAACGATTGAATAAAGACAATCAAATATTCTTAAACTCAGCTGGGCTCGGTGGCTCAGCCTGTAATCCCATGCATTTGGGAGGCTGAGGTGAGTGGATTGCCTGAGCCCACAAGTTCAAGACCCACCTGGGCAGCAAGACCTCATCACTACAATAAATCAAAAAAAAAAAAAAATCAGCCGGGCGTGGTAGCGCATGCCTGTAATTCTGGCTACTTGGAAGGCTGAGGCAGAAGGATCGCCGGAGCCCAGCAGATCGAGGCTGTGGTGGTCGGTAGTGGCCACTCCAGTCTGGGTGACAGAGTAAGACTCCAACTCAAAAAAATATATATATTCTTAAACTCATGCTGTGGCCAAAATCAATTGACTTTCTCTCTCTCTCTCTCTCTCTCTCTCTCTCTCTCTCTCTCTCTCTCTGTCTCTCTATCTTTCAAATCCTCACTGCAATCTTATTCCTCACTCTCTTCTCCCTTTTCCCTCCCTCCTCCTTCCCTTCTTTTCAATTAATAGTACTCAATAACTGTTTATTGCCAAACACCATTCTTGGAAATATAGATACAACAGAGAACAAAAAAGGTAGGCATTCTTCAGTTTTGGAGCTTATATTCTAGTAGGAGGAGACAGACAATAAAACATTTAGAGATAAGCACAATGCTAACATTGGTGCTTATTGTTTGTTAAAAAGTGGCTGGAGGAGAGGAGACGCCATTTTAGATGGGAAAGTCAAGGCACAGCAAACTGAGGGATGAGAAGGGACCAGCTGTCTGAAGAGCCACGAGGAACACCAAACAAGCAAGACTAGTGTGTACAAAGGCCATGAGGTGAAGTGAGGATGTGGAACTCCTAAAGGGAAAGGAAGGGACCAGTGTGGCCAGAGCTCAGTGAGCAGATGGAAGAGTGAGAGGAAATGAGATCACAAGGGTGAGCAGGTGTAAGGTCATGTGGGAACTTGCAGGGGAAGGCAAGAAGTTGGAATTTTATTGAAAGACATAAGAACGTACTTGTTCTCCCATGCTTGCCTTCTCTACTCTCAGATCCCACATGGTTTCCGGGCTTTGGCCAGGGTGTTAAAAATGCATGTAGAGTCAGGATAAGGTAGAGAAAGACTTACAGAAGAAAGACATCTTATTTTGTTGAGATAGAGCATTATGAACAAAGAACTACCACCATTTACTACCATTACCATCTCATAAAAAAGATGATTTTGGTACCAGCAAAACAAAAAAAGTAAGAAAGACATCATCTTACAATTTATCAGATTTTTTTAAATAGTATGATGAAAAACTCACCGTGCCATCCTTTTTCATTCTTATTTAACCTTATACCAATAAATGACACTTGTGCTTGGACCAGAGTTATGCTTTTATTTAATCATTTCCTGACATTGCTTTCCATTTCTAAACTCTGAAACATCTTCATGTTTTCTTTTAAATACATTCTTTCAATATATGCATCAAAGGTTAGTCTCCTACTTATATTCTTGGCTTAAGAAAATGATTTTTAAAGTGAAGAAACTCCATATGCTTAGATATTTGATGAATGTTTCTAAATTGGACTGCCATCTCTTTTGGAATGACTGCAATTTCTTATACATCATACCTTCTTTAAATACAGGGAGCACCAAAAAAGTATATACATTTTAAGTATTATGTTCACTCAAAAGATGGTATTAATCAAATGAATGCTAGCATCACCAGGTGACAGGCAGAAGAGTCAAAGAAAATGGTGGAAGCACGGATGCATCAACGTCATGATGATGCCAGGTAGGGTGTGGCACAAAAATCCGTGGATTCTTTGGCTCATCTCTAAAACGAATTTTAGAGTCAGCAAAGTTTTCAAACAAAGTTTATCAGAGAAAGAAGAGAGGAACAAAAGGGAGACATGCCAGAACTGACAAGGGCAAAAGAAATCGCAATTTTGCTCATTTAAATAGACCTAATATATGTTCACAATGATGAATATGCTAAAAAGGGTGGAGCTCAGGTAACTGCCACTCTGAAGATTGACATCTCTGGGCTCCTGAAAGAAAGAGAGAAAGAGAGGGGTGATCTTTTCTGGACCACATTGCCTTTTGCAGGAAACCTGCCAGATGTTTCCAATTCACAAGTTCCGGAGCTAAAAGGTGATTTATTATCATTTCTATGACTTTGGTTAGTTAAGGGGCAGTATTCAGCCTTCTGCCTTTGACAGGGAACCTGAAAGTTTCTTAGTGATTATTATGCTAAACCATGAATTGAAAGGTTGGGCTGCCCTAGCTTACATCTGATGGGATTTTCTTTTGATTTCCCAAGGGGATGGGGTAGGCTGCAGTTTGGCTTTCAGTAAAATGTAATTTTTTATTTTATTATTATTTTATTTTATTTTTTATTTTTTTGAGTTGGAGTCTCACTCTGACACCCAGACTGGAGTGCAGTGGCCGCTCCCGGCCACCGCAGCCTCGACCTGCTGGGCTCCAGCGATCCTTCCGCCTCAGCCTTTCAAGTAGCCAGAATTACAGGTGCGTGCTACCACACCTGGCTAATTTTTTGATTTATTGTAGAGATGAGTTCTTGCAGGCGGGTCTCGAACCCACAGGCTCAGGCAATTCATTTACCTCGGCCTCCCAAAGTGTGGGATTACAGGTTGAGCCACCAAGCCCTGCCTAAAATGTAATTTTTTAAATGAATGTTTCCTAAAACCTGCCTACAGGAAATTTATCTATCTATTTCTAATCTGTACTAGCTACCCTGCCTCATTGCTACCATAATTTAATTCAACTACTACTAGGTATCAAACTCTGAGGAGGACATCCAAAAATGTTAAGTACCAGAATCTTGGTGAGACCTCTAAAAATGTTAGGTCACCTTTTTCACAATGAGTTTGCCACCAGAGTACAGGTGTCATGAAAACCACCTCTAAAGGCCAAAATGGGAAAGGAAAAGATATGCATCAACATCGTCATCATTGGACAGGTCGATCCAGGCAAGTCCAATGCTACTGGCTACCTGATCTACAATTGTGGTGGCATTGACAAAAGGATCGTTGAGAAATTTGAGAAGGAGACTGCTGAAGTGAGAAAGGGCTCCTATAAGTATGCTTGGGTCTTGGATAAACTGAAAGCTGAACGTGGTGTCACCATTGATAGCTCTCTGTGGAAATTTGAGACCAGCAAGTACTATGTCACTATCACTGATGCTCCTGGACACAGAGACTTCATCAAAAACATGATTGCAGGTGCATCTCAGGCTGACTGTACTGTCCTAATTGTTGTTGCTGGTGGTGAATTTGAAGCTGGTATCTCCAGGAATGGACAGATCCATGAGCGTGCCCTCCTGGCTTACACACTGGATGTGAAACAACTAATTGCTAGTATTAACAAAATGGATTCCACTGAGCCATCCTACAGCCAGAAGAGATATGAAGAAATTGATAAGGAAGTCAACACTTACATTAAGAAAGTTGGCTATAACCCTAAAACAGTAGTATTTGTGCCAATTTCTGGTTGGAATGGTGACAACATGCTACAGCCAAATGCTAACATGCCTGGTTCAAGGGATGGAAAGTCACCCAAAAAGATGGCAATGCCAGTGGTACCATGCTGCTTGAAGCACTGGACTGTGTCTTGCCACCAACTTGTCCAATTGACACATCTTTGCATCTGCCTCTCCAGGATGTCTACATGATTGGTGGCATTGGTATAGTCCCTGTGGGCTGAGTGGAGACTGGTGTTCTCAAATCTGGCATGGTCGTCCCCTTTGCTCCAGTCAACATTACAACTGAAGTAAAGTCTGTTGAAATGCCCCATGAAGCTTTGAGTGAAGCTCTTCCTGGGGACAATGAGTGTTTCGATGTCAAGAACGTGTCTGTCAAAGATGTTCACTGTGGCAACGTTTCTGGTGACAAGAAAAATGATTCACCAAAGGAAGCAGCTGACCTCACAGCTCAGGTGATTATCCTGAACCTTCCAGGCCAAATCAGTGCTGGCTATGCCAGTGTACAGAACTGTCACGCAACTCACATTACACACAAGTTTGCTGAGCTGAAGGAAAAGATTGATTGACATTCTGGCAAGAAGTTAGAAGATGAAACTTGAAGTTTGGTGATGCTGCCATCGTTGATAAGGTTCCGGGCAAGCCTAGGTATGTGGAGAGCTTCTCTGACAATCCTTCTCCAGGTCAATTTGCTGTCTGTGATATGAGGCAGATGGTTGCTGTGGGTGTCATCAAAGCAGTGGACAAGAAGGCTGCCAGAGCTGGGAAGGTCACCAAGTCTGCCCAAAAAGCTAAGAAGGCTAAATGAACACTATCCCCAAAACCTACCACCCCAGTCTTAATCAGTGGTGGAAGAATGGTCTCAGAACTGTTTGTTTCAATTGGTTATTTAAATTTGATAGTAAAGTATTGTTTAATGATAGCAATGCATCAAAAAACTTTCAGAAAGGAAGGAGAATGTTTTGAGAACCATTTTGGGGTTTTTGCATGTGGCAGTTTTAAGTTATTAGTTTTTTAAATCAATACTTTTTTTTTTTTGATTTGGAGTCTCACTCTGTCACCCAGACTGGAGTGTAGTGGCCGCTCCCGGTCACCGCAGCCTCGAGCTGCTGGGCTCCGGCAATCCTTCCACCTCAGTCTTCCATGTAGCTGGAACTGCAGGTGTGCACTACCACACCTGGCTAATTTTTTTATTTATTGTAGAGATGAGGTCTCGCTTGCCCAGGTAAGTCATGAACCTGCGGGCTCAGGCAATCCACTCACCTCAGCCTCCCAAGGCGCAGGATTACAAGCTGAGCCGCTGAGCCTGGCTGAAATCAATACTTTTAAGAAAGAGAAGTACAGGCCAATATCTTTGATGAGCATAGATGCTAAAATTCTCAACAAGTTCCTAGTGAACCAGATTCAACAATACATCTCAAAAATCATCCATCATGACCAAGTAGGCTTCATCACTGGGATGCAAGGCTGGTTCAACATTCGTAAAACCATAAATGTAATTAAATACATCAACAGATGTCAAAACAAAAACCACATGATTATATCATTAGACACAGAAAAAGCTTTTAATAAAATCCAGCACCCCTTCTTGATAAAAACCCTCGAATAGTTACGCATACAGGGAACATACCTCAAAATAGTAAAAGACATCTATGAGAAACCCACAGCCAGCATACTCCTAAATGACCAAAAACTAGAACCATTTCCCCTGAAAACTGAAACAAGACAAGGATGCCCACTCTCACTCCTCCTGTTCAATATAGTATTGGAAGTCCTGGCTAGAGCAATCAAAGAAGAGAAGGCGATCAGGGGTATCCATATAGGAAAAGAGGAGGTCAAGCTATCTCTCTTTGCAGTTGACATGATCATGTACCTTGAAAACCCAAGAGAATCTGTCAAAAACCTCCTTATACTGATAAAAGACTTTACAAAGTCTCAGGATATAAAATAAATGTGCAAAAGACAATCACATTTCTTTACACCAATAATAAACAAACAGAAATCCAAATAAAAACCACAATTCCATTCACAATAGCCACACAAAAAATGAAATACCTTGACATCTTCCTAACCAGAGACGTGAAAGACCTTTACAATGAAAATTACAAAACACTGCTCAAAGAAATCAAAGATAACACAAACAAGTGGAAAAATATCCCATACTCATGGACTGGAAGAATCAACATTGTGAAGATGTCCATCCTACCTAAGGTAATCTACAGATTTAATGCAATACCCATCAAATTACCGGCAACATTCTTCTCAGACCTAGAAAAAACAACACAGGAATTCATATGGAAACACAAACAACCAAGAATAGCCAGAACAATCCTCAGCAAAAAAACAAAGCAGATGGTATCACATTACCAGACTTCAAACTTTACTATAAAGCTACAATCATCAAAACAGCTTGGTATTGGTGCAGGAACAGGCATATAGACCAATGGAATAGAATTGAGATTCTAGAAGCAAAACCTCAATTTCTCAACCAACTCATCTTCGACAAAGCCTCCACCACCTACCACTGGGGAGAAGAGAACCTATTCAGTAAATGGTGCTGGGAAAACTGGCTGACCACATGCAGAAGATTGAAACAGGACCCCTATCTTTCCCATACACAAAAATTAACTCTAAATGGATCAGAGACCTAAATGTAAAACCTCAAACCATAAGAACCTTAGAAATTGAAGGACATACCCTCATGGAAATCGGAACTGGCATCCAATTCCTGAACAAAACCCGAAACCCATAGGCATAAGAGATAAGATAGACAAGTGGGACCTCATTAAACTGACAAGCTTTTGCAAAGCCAAAGAAATAATCAAGAGAGCAGGGATACAGCCTACAGACTGGGAAAAAGTATTTGCCAACTCCAGGTCTGACCAAGGCTTAACATCTTAGATCTACAAGGAACTCCAATGTGCTGAAAAGAAAAAAACAAACAACCCCATTATAAAATGGGCAAAAGATATGAACAGACACTTCTCAAAGGAAGACATCTGAGCAGCCAACAGACACATGAAGAAATTTTCAACCTCACTAATCATCAGGGAGATGTAAATCAAAACCACACTGAGATACCACCTAACTCCAGTCGGAATGGCAATTATCAATAACTCAAAAAATAACAGTTGGCGAAAAGGGAACACTTCTACACTGTTGGTGGGAGTGTAAACTAGGGCAACCTCTGTGGAAAACAGTATGGCAATTACTAAAAGCTCTAAACTTCAACCTCCCATATGACCCTGCAATCCCCCTACTGGGAATATACCCTGAAGAATTCAAATCACTCTATAGAAAAGATACCTGCACACGTATGTTTATCTCAGCATTGTTCACAATAGCAAGAACCTGGAAGC
>NW_007177046.1:36012-38064 GCF_000164805.1 Carlito syrichta
GGAGATGGGATTAACAGTAGTAAATATCTGTCTGGGGATGGGGAGACACCTCTTATCAACAAGGGTGCCTGAATGAAGCATATTTGTATACCTAACCCTTAACTGTACCCCACAATATCATAATAAAAATATTGATTAAAAAAAAGTAATCAATACTTTTTAATGGAAACAACTTGACCAAAATTCCATAACAGAATTTTGAGACCCATGAAAACAAAATTTAATGAGACAAAAAAAAGGTTAGGTCACAAATCCCAGCAGAGGCCTCCAAAATATTCGGTCAGATCTGGTGAGGGGGATATCTGGTCTGTGATCCGCTGCAGCATGAAAGATGCAAAGAATTGCACAGAAGATAGACTGAAAAATATAGTTTATTGAGAAAGTACATTAGAGAGAGAGAGAAAAGAAGGAAGAGGAGAGTCACCGTATGGGTGGAGGTCAAAGCTAGGAAGCTCAATGGCCACATCTCAGAGAACACATGGTCTGGCCAGTACTTAACAAAACAATGGCAACTGCTGTTTGAAGTTGAATGCCCTTTATTTATTAATTTATTTTTGAGTTGGACTGGAGTACAGTGACACACTCCCGGACACCACAGCCTCAACCTGCTGGGATCCAGCGATCCTTCCACCTCAGCCTTCCAAGTAGCCAGAAGGCCTGGATAATTTTTTATTTATTGTAAAGACAAGGTCTCACCAAGTTGCCTGGGTGGGTCTTGAACCCGCAGGCTCAGGCAATTCACTCACCTCAGCCTTCCAAACACTGAAATTACAGGCTGAGCCACCAAGCCTGGCCTGAATGCCCTTTAAAGCTTCCCTTTGATGTGGGCAGGTCATTAAGGTGATTGGGTGTGGTCTGCTCCATGTCAGGTGATGGATGGCAGGCAGATGGGTGGGCTAGTCACATGACTGCTGCCAGGATGATGGGGTCTCTGTCACAAAGATCACAACAGTGAAGTAGGTTAACTTGTTTCCAGAAAATGCTGGGGTGGGGGTTGTCAAACAATTATCAGTAGCTACCTCTGAGAAATTGGTTCTGTCCTTGGCTAGTGTTTGGGGGGTAAATTAAAGTGAACTGCTAGAAAAACATGACAATGCTAAAATGGCTGCTCATTGGGTCTATTGACTCCATGTTATATCCTTTCATTTCTCCCTCTTGTTATTTTAAAATATTCTTATTTGTGTCTGGAACAGGGATGAAAGTCTTCTGTAACTGCTTCCTACTGGCTAGAAGTGTACCGAGGTCCCTGCCTGTCTAGAGTAAGAGGAGGGGATGGAGGGGGGCCAATGGAGTTGCAAAGTAACTTTAGTATCTGTATGCAAAGCACTATGTGCAAGCATACACTATTAGAGTTCATACTACTATTAAAAAGGCCATTATAGTCACTATTACAACATATTAAGGCTTTGATGTCTGGCAAAATGTATTTATAGTCACCCCAGTGAGCTTGATACCCACTGTAGGAATCCAGGCAGTTTCCACTGTTGTACAGGTGAGAACCTTAGTCTATATGTAGACATCCCTGCAGTTTATCTTCAAGTGTCTTGGATTTTGCAATGAGAATTTTTTGACAGTGAAAAGGGGCTTGTTAATAATGACTTTAACAAGGAAATACAACTACTTTGAGAACGTCTTCACAATGATTGATATGCTAAAGAGGATGGATCCCAGGGAGATTGACATCCCACTGCTTTTGACGGGAGGAGTGGGAGGAAGGACTTATTTCCTGGTCTGGAGGGTTCAGGAGGAGGGTATGGGGTAGGCTCCTGAAGTTTTTGTTTCTTACCCCACCCTGGAGAGACTGATTTGAGAAACTGAAGAGTTTCAGAATTTGTTTTAAAAGATTAATGGTATAACACAGGATTACAGGCCATGGTAAAAGTTACTTATGTAGCCAAAGTGATCATTCAAAGATTTTTAAAAGTGAAAAAAAAAAAAATACCTTGATTTTTTTCTTTTTTGAGTTGGAGTCTCACTCCGTCACCCAGACTGGAGTGCAGTGGCCGCTCCCAGCCACCGCAGCCTCAACCTGTTGGGCTCTGGCGATCCTTC
>NW_007177046.1:38163-43062 GCF_000164805.1 Carlito syrichta
CCAAGTTGCCCAGGCGGGTCTTGAACCCACGGGCTCAGGCAATCCACTCACCTCAGCCTTCCAAAGGCGCAGAATTACAGGCTGAAAACCTTGATTTTTTGTAGCAAAGACAGCAGGGGGACTAACTGAACTTGTCTCTTTCCCTCCCCCTCTGTTGTTTATAGGAGAAAATTCTTTTGGAGAGTGTCAAGAGGCTCCTGTTCTGGTCTTTGGGTAATATTTTGGCATAGCATTAGTGTAATTGATGTTAATGGCAATTTTATAAAAATAACTACAATTTTTGTAAACCGGCTTGTTTATAGAATTCCTTTTACACATTTCTTTTCACAAACCTGCCACATATCATTCTTTGACATACCATTTTTCAACACCCTTGAACCTTCTATTTTTGTCCTATACTTTTTTTCTTCCTTAAATAATCAGCCATTTTATTGTAGGACAAAAATTTGCCATACAAGATTCTTTCCTACACAAAATTGTTCTCTTTCCTTTATATCCTTCCTTACCAAAAGATACCTTTATACCATCAACCTCCTTTTGCTTTCTTGTTTCTATCTTTTACCATTTTATAGATAACTTTCTACATTTATACTCTGAATTAACCTTTAGTAACTTTTGATTAAGATAAGGCTGTATGATTCCAACATGGATGGCCAGGACCAAATGGCTGGCACCTGTGATAATTAAGAAATTAATGTGGGGCTGGGCACAGTGGCTCAGTTTGTAATTCCAGTACTTTGGGAGGCCAAGATGATCAGATTGCCTGAGCCTGGGAGTCGAGACCAGCCTGGGCAACTTGGTAAGACCTCATCTCTATAGTAAATCACAAAAACTAACCAGGTGTGGTGGTGTGAATCTGTAGTTCCAGCTACTTGGAAGACTGAGGCAGAAGGATCACCTAAGCCCAGCAGGTCGAGGCTGCAGTGGCTGTAAGGGTGCCACTACACTCCAGCCTGGGCAACAAGAGTGAGCCTCCAACTCAAAAAAGAAAGAAAGAAATTAATTTGGGGCCAGGCACAGTGGCTCCGCCTATAATTACAGCACTTTTGGAGATCAAGGTGATAGGATTGCCTGAGCCCGAGGGTTTGAGACCAGCCTGGGCAACTTGGTGAGACTTTGTGTCTATAATAAATCACAAAAACTAGCCAGGCATGGTGGTGTGCATCTGTAGTTACAGCTATTCGGAAGGCTGAAGCGGAAGGATAGCCTAAGCCCAGCAGGTTGAGGCTGCAGTGGCTGCGAGCGTGCCGCTACACTCCAGCCTGGGCAACAAGAGTGAGACTTCAACTCAAAAAAATAAATTAATTTGGATCAATACTCACCCTAATACTCACCCTAATGCTCATCTGGGGTTTGTTGGGATGATGGTAAGCCAGTGCCAGGCACTTTAGCAGATTTCTAGGCCTCCTTAAATGGCCACCATTTCTGAGCCAGGCAATCTCTCCTGTCTTCAGAAGATAGCATATCTGCTTTCCAGTGGCTTTCTGGCCTGCACAGTGGACAAGGTCCTAGAGGTTTAGGCCTCTTTGGGGCTATGCTTCTAGTGCTCCAGCAGACTGTACCAATAGCAATGGACACCATCCCCTTCACAGGCTCATTCTTACTAGGTCTCTGATGGCCTACTGAAGCTTTGTCGCTAATGGTGACTGCCAATTGGGATACTTCTTTGGCCCTCTGGCTCTGTAGCCCTCCATGTTGGCATCTTGCTGCTTCTCTCATTTCTCAGCTGAAAAATAAAAGAAACCTAAAAAGTTCTTCTGTCATTGGCTGTGCATATGAAACTTTTGAACATTTCTGTCTGTAATAGTCTGATTTAGAGTGAACAGACCACGTGGATGTGGATGTGAAGTGACCTGTCTCTTATGTTCAATTATGAGCAGGCAAATTTGTGAAAACCCTTTTAAAAATTACTAAATTGCAGTCTTAGTTGTGAAGTATGGACAATTAGGTGAGAGTGATCAGTTCCCATGACTCATTGTACAGAAGAATTCCTGGGCTTAGTAAAGTGACTTAATTTTCTTTTTATAAAAACAACTTTAGCAAGCTTGACATAACAAACACTGGTGTTATTTAGCACTAATGTTTCAGCACATGGTAAACTCATTGGGTACATTGATTCCATGTTATGTCCTTTCAACTTTGAAAAGTAATACATAGAAAACATTTTTCGGCCGCCCCCTGTATATGTGCTGTAATATGAAAAACATCCCTACCTTGCCTTTCATGACAAGACCACTGGTTTTCATGGAGAGGAAACAAGATTTAATTCCTTAAGAAGTTAACTGTGATGACATGCAATTAGTCTTCCATGGCCTCAAAAGGAGTCTCCCATAGGATGTAGGATACATAGCTTGAGGATCTCTTAGATAAAAGATGCAATCTACTCGTCCTTAAATACCAGAAAACAGTACTTAAAATTTCTTTTTTATAAAATGGTATTTATCCAAGTAGCATTATAAAATGGTCTAGGGCTGGGCACGGTGACTCATGCCTATAATCCCAGCACTTTGGGAGGCCAAGGTGAGAGGATTGCCTGAGCCCATGGGTTCGAGACTAGCCTGGGCAACATGGCAAGACCTCGTCTCTACAATAAATCAACGGAATTAGCCAGGCATGGAGGTTGAGGCAGAAGGATTCCTGAGCTCAGCAGGTCGAGGCTGCAGTGGTTGTGAGCATGCCACTGCACTCCAGCCTGGGCAACAGAGTGAGACTCTAACTCAAAAATTAATTAATTAATGAATTAATTAAATGTTCTAAAATAGTGTTTAGTAAATTGCTTTGATGTTTAGCACACAGATTTTTAGTCTTAAAATTTTCTGTGATTATTTATTTACTCAAAAAAAACCAATAGCTTACATCTTTAATTGATTGTAGAAAAATAATCTCATTATTCGTAACAAGAGAAAAGAACAAAATAAGAGCATCATAGGAAAGAATGTTTTGGAAAATAATTTCTAATTAACTGAAAGGACTAGTGCTCAGTTAAGTATTATAAACATCCTATTACTTCCTTAATGCTTCAAATCCCAAATAAAAAAATGAATATTTTATGTGAAAAGAAAAGTCCTGACCATTAAAATTTTGGTGCTGTTGCTATCAGTTGCAAATCATTATATATATTCTGTCATACTCTATAAATATTGATTTAAAAACTAAAAAGCAATATAATTTTTAGCTTGACGATAAAAAAAAACATGAGTAGTAAAAAAAAACATTTATGTTTCACATACATTTTACAAAAATACTTGAGAATTCTATTTGTAGAAAATCAATCTTTGAAACAGATTTAATGGACTAGAAGAGGTGGCTCACATTGTAATCCCAGCACTTTGGGAGGCCAAGTCAGGAAGACCACTGGAAGCCAGGAGTTAGAGACCAACCTAGCAACATAGTAAGGCCTCATCTCTATTTAAGAAAAAAATAAAAATAATACTAATTGAAAGGGACAGACCAAGAGGTGGAAGACATTTTTCATCTTGTTCTTAAACCCTGACACAATAATGAGAAAGTAGAAGCTATGTTTTGGAGAAATGCATATTTTAGGTAAAGATTAACCTTGCTAGCCGGGTTCGGTGGCTCAGCCTGTAATCCCGCGCCTTTGGGAGGTTGAGGTGAGTGGATTGCCTGAGCCCACGGGTTCGAGACCCGCCTGGGCAGCGAGACCTCATCTCTACAATAAATCAAAAAATCAGCCGGGCGTGGTAGCGCATGCCTGTACTTCTGGCTACTTGGAAGGCTGAGGCGGAAGGCTCGCCGGAGCCCAGCAGGTCGAGGCTGCGGTGTCCGGGAGCGGCCACTGCACTCCAGTCTGGGCGACAGAGTGAGACTCCAACTCAAAAAAAAAAAAAAAAAAAAAAAGGATTAACCTTGCTGACTTTGTCTTTTCAGAAACAGACTTCCTGGTGCTGGGCATTTTGTAAAAGAGTTTGCAAGGCCTAAGGCTTCACACATTGGGCAAACCTTATGCTAATCACAAAACTTGTGAATACCCAAGTTATGCAAATCACAGGACTGCTCCGCTCAGAAGCGGGAGTGGATGGTGATTCAATCTCCAGTAGATTGGGCGCCATCTGCAGGGAAGTCAAGGATCCCCTGAAGCTGCCCGCTGGGAAAGCATAGGGGGTACGGGGAAGTGCACCCTCCATTAACTCTAAGGAATGTCATTCAGAAAAGTACAGGAGCCCCAGAATCCTTGTCACGCCCTTCTCTAGGAGCTGTGATAACGTAGGGGGACATTAGCCTATCTCTGTGTCACAGGATCTCCAAGACATTCGCAGATGGTCAATAAGGAAGTCACCCAATCACGTCTCCTTGACGGCAACACATCGAGGGAAAGAATTAAAGCCAGGGGTCAAGGGGTCTATGGGGCCACACTCACCAAGAGTGTAGGTCCGCTTCCTGTCTGTGGGAAGTGAACTTTCCTTAAATAAATCTTTTCTTCTTTCACCTCTGTGCGTTGCAATCCTTTGCATTACTCAGATCTCTGGGTTGCCAGTGAATTTCTCCGGTACACCGGCTCTGGTGGTGCGGCGCGTCCTCTCGCCTCTCCATCCATCCATCCGTCCACCCTCACCCCATCCTTGCCCTAACAGTAATAATAACAATAACTAAATAAGATTTGAAATGGTTATTTATAAATGGTCCCACTTTTTTTTTTTTTTTGATTTGGAGTCTCACTCTGTCGCCCAGACCGAGGTGAAGTGGCTGCTCCCGGCCACCGCAGCCTCGACCTGCTGGGCTCCGGCGAGCCTTCTGCCTCAGCCTTCCACATAGCTAGAACTACAGGCGCGCACTACCACGCCCGGCTAATTTTTTGATTTATTGTAGAGATGAGGTCTCACTTGCCCAGGCGGGTCTCGAACCCGCGGGCTCAGGCAATCCACTCACCTCCGCCTCCCA